>NC_079558.1:21982888-21990388 GCF_015846415.1 Triplophysa dalaica
GCTTTTGGTAGGTTATTGTATACTTAAGTGTACACTACAGTAAAAAAAAGTATTACTATTAATAAAGTAAATTTAGAAGTTAATTATTCTTCAAACTAGTTTATTGTATACTTAAGTGTAAACTACCAAAAATGTATAAAGTTAATTAATAAGTTAATTATTCTTTAAACTAGGTTATTGTATACCACAGTAAACAATTATTACTATTGATAAAGTAAATATATCTGTAAATTATTAAGTATGTTACTGTAAGTATATAATACACCGCAGTACATACTAAAGCATATAGTTTCTCATCTGTTTAGTGTGTGATGTATGAACATTAGAGGTCTTTTGTGAAACAGTTTAACCATCACCATAGAAACGTCACTACCAGTTCAATCTGACTTCATTTCATTAGCATAAATAAACGTTATAATGTTTGGTTTTAATATGTTTTTTTGAATGATTTCTTATACATCTGAACTCAAATGAGCATCAGTCCAGAGCTGAGAGCTTTTGTTTGCCGTTACTATAGTAACACACCTTCAGTTTACTATGAGACTCATGTCTATAAAAGGCCCTTAATAGTGAACATGAACACCACGTGTTTCTGGTCTCATTGTATTAGATGTAATCATCTGTGCTGCCGGTGAAGTGACTTCTCTCTTTGGTTGGCATTGGCTGGTTATTAAGGTTTATTGACCATTAGAACGACCAGTGTACTGTGGGCAATGCACATGTAATGCTTGTCAGCGTGATGTCAAATGAGTGTTTTGTTTTTCACTGTGTTGTAGAGCACATCGGCGAGGCAGAAGTTCTGACGCTCCACCCACAGGACACATAACCCGGCTGATGTCATTAAATGTGAAAATGTATTCACCTAAACGTCCATTTAAACGCGTGTGAGTTTCTTTCTTCTTCAGAACACAAAAGAAGATATTTTGAAGAACGTTAATAATCAAACAACACTAGCCTAAGTGACTTCCATTGTATGAAGACAAAACAATTGAGACATTTCTCAAAATATCTTCTGTTGTGTTCCACTGCAGAAAGACTTACATTAAGATTTACAACCACATGAAAGAGGATACGTTATGACAGAATTTACTTTTAGATGAACTGTCCCTTTAAATCACATCGAGATTGATGGTGTTTTACTCAAGCGGTCTTGTGGCATTTCTTTACCATGATCATACAATTAAATGTAGTTGAATGTTCAGTTTTCATTTCTGATAAATAAAGCACATAAACAAAACTATTTATTCATCTCCTATAAGTGGATAAGTGACATTTAATTTGCTATGAACAAATATGTCTGTCTAATGGAGATCTAAAGTCTCCTAAATCGATGCTATGCGACCCGTCAAGAGATGCATTAAAAACACTGACTGGATTGTGCCTAGAACAATAAACCAACGGCAGGAGCTGAAGGTGAGTGTATTGCACTTGTGTAAATGTTTAGAAATAAAGCTTCATGACTTAAAGAACATATAGAGCCTGTATTTATCTGTGTTTAGATTTCAGAATAAATACATTTGTTATATTTTGAGGTGTCTGGTTAGTCTGCTGATCTGATATACACTACTGGAATGAAAATGAAGGTAACTCACTCTATAGCTAATAAAACGGGAACACTCCCGACTTTAAATAATGAACCATTTAAAGCTTAAGACATTTGTGTTGTTAGAACGTACTGTGAGACTTAATATATAAAAACAGGGACTTGTAAGTGACTGGTTTATCATTAAAATGAGATAACTTCCTTTCATTTAATAGAACGTTTGGGCATACCAACATGGCGGCGCGGCAGCTTCAGTGTAAAGACGTTGTGAGCCATCCACTCATTATATAGATCAGTGATTAGAACCCGTAATTGTACATTTTGTCCACACTGGATAATCCCATAAAATCAAGCCGCGTGTTGTTTTGCGTCCGTTGTAGACATGATGTGAGTTTGTGAACATCTGTTGTTTTTCTGTTTCTTAACCTCCATACCTGTAACCATGGTGATGGATTTAGGCGTCATGCATTGCATGTTGTTGCTGTTTCTAGAATAAGAAAACATTATTTGGAGCAGATTGACTTTTTGCTGAAAGCACGGTTTCACTGCTGATGGAGAAGTACTTCCACATGAAATGGAGGCCTGTCACTTTCAACCTTTTCCATTTCTTTCTAAGAGCTGTCGCTTACTGTATAATTATCACATGGCCCTCTGTGACGATGTGTTCTGTGATATCTGTAGCCACATCAGTGTCATATTCTTTCATCTCAAGAGACAGAGACTTTCATACACCGACTGACTGCAAACTTCATACAGCATCTCTAAAGAACTCAACATCGCACATCAACAAAGAATTGCAGCATTCACTGTTGTAAACTTATAAACTAAAATATAAGTTACTAAAAATAATCAACGTTAGTACCATACCATAATGTTCTGTGGTATTGACTAGTGAATTGATGGACTTTAAATGCTCACTAAAGTAGGTTCATAATATCTATAAATGATACTACAGGTTATTATAGTAAACGACACAAAAGTAAATCATTAATGTAATTTAATGTAATTCTCAAGTTTTATAGCCTACCTTAGGAATCTATAAACCAACATTTGTTTCATATGCAAGAGTGATGGCTGGAATACACTTCAAGACTTTTCAAATCTGAACAGATTGTTTTCAAACTAAACATCACACACTTGTAGACTTTTGGAAAGTTTCAGATAGAAACACACTAACTGATCAAATCTGCAGGCTGGCACAGACTTTCTGCAACATGTCCAGACCAAAAATCTGAGAAAAAGTCTTGTAGTGTATTTTAGCCTTAAGATGTAAATACGGAGTGATGTAGGCAGTGGGAATGGATTAGTTGTGTATTAGGATGTGTTTACAATTCTCAGTTCTCTCTTTTGTATTCTTTTGCATTCTCTTACATTTTTTCCACTTGTGCAGTTAAGGGGTTACTTCACAAACAGCGTTTGAAAAGACGAGTGATCCATTTAAGAAACCTCAACTAAGCCAAATGAAAAAGGTAGATGTTACCAGTTGCTAGAACATTTTGAGTTGGGCCTTGGTTTTATTACAGTGTGTTGTTTGTAAAATAATGCTAAAATAATATTCGGTCAGGCGCACATACACTGTAGATTTTTATAATGTGAAGTTTCTTGCATCCCTGTAGGCAACAGTATGAATAATGTAAGCATGTTTGTTACAAGTGTCATTTGCATTTCCAGACAGGATTGACGATGACAACTGAGGTGAGATAGACACGAGATGCTCTGAAAATGAATGAATGAATTCTGAAGAAGAGTGAGGTGACACAGATGATGAAGAGTGAGGTGACACAGATGATGAAGAGTGAGGGGACACAGATGATGAAGAGTGAGGTGAGACAGATGATGAAGAGTGAGGGGACACAGATGATGAAGAGTGAGGTGAGACAGATGATGAAGAGTGAGGTGACACAGATGATGAAGAGTGAGGAGACACAGATGATGAAGAGTGAGGTGACACAGATGATGAAGAGTGAGGTGAGACAGATGATGAAGAGTGAGGTGAGACAGATGATGAAGAGTGAGGTGAGACAGATGATGAAGAGTGAGGTGAGACAGATGATGAAGAGTGAGGTGAGACAGATGATGAAGAGTGAGGAGAGACAGATGATGAAGAGTGAGGTGAGACAGATGATGAAGAGTGAGGAGACACAGATGATGAAGAGTGAGGGGACACAGATGATGAAGAGTGAGGTGAGACAGATGATGAAGAGTGAGGAGACACAGATGATGAAGAGTGAGGTGACACAGATGATGAAGAGTGAGGTGACACAGATGATGAAGAGTGAGGTGAGACAGATGATGAAGAGTGAGGAGACAGATGATGAAGAGTGAGGTGAGACAGATGATGAAGAGTGAGGTGAGACAGATGATGAAGAGTGAGGTGAGACAGATGATGAAGAGTGAGGAGAGACAGATGATGAAGAGTGAGGGGACACAGATGATGAAGAGTGAGGTGAGACAGATGATGAAGAGTGAGGGGACACAGATGATGAAGAGTGAGGTGAGACAGATGATGAAGAGTGAGGTGAGACAGATGATGAAGAGTGAGGGGAGACAGATGATGAAGAGTGAGGAGAGACAGATGATGAAGAGTGAGGGGACACAGATGATGAAGAGTGAGGTGAGACAGATGATGAAGAGTGAGGTGAGACAGATGATGAAGAGTAGGGTGAGACAGATGATGAAGAGTGAGGTGAGACAGATGATGAAGAGTGAGGGGACACAGATGATGAAGAGTGAGGTGACACAGATGATGAAGAGTGAGGAGACACAGATGATGAAGAGTGAGGAGACACAGATGATGAAGAGTGAGGAGACACAGATGATGAAGAGTGAGGTGAGACAGATGATGAAGAGTGAGGGGACACAGATGATGAAGAGTGAGGTGAGACAGATGATGAAGAGTGAGGTGAGACAGATGATGAAGAGTGAGGTGAGACAGATGATGAAGAGTGAGGTGAGACAGATGATGAAGAGTGAGGTGAGACAGATGATGAAGAGTGAGGAGAGACAGATGATGAAGAGTGAGGGGACACAGATGATGAAGAGTGAGGTGAGACAGATGATGAAGAGTGAGGGGACACAGATGATGAAGAGTGAGGTGAGACAGATGATGAAGAGTGAGGTGAGACAGATGATGAAGAGTGAGGTGAGACAGATTATGAAGAGTGAGGTGAGACAGATGATGAAGAGTGAGGAGAGACAGATGATGAAGAGTGAGGGGACACAGATGATGAAGAGTGAGGTGAGACAGATGATGAAGAGTGAGGTGAGACAGATGATGAAGAGTAGGGTGAGACAGATGATGAAGAGTGAGGTGAGACAGATGATGAAGAGTGAGGGGACACAGATGATGAAGAGTGAGGTGACACAGATGATGAAGAGTGAGGAGACACAGATGATGAAGAGTGAGGAGACACAGATGATGAAGAGTGAGGAGACACAGATGATGAAGAGTGAGGTGAGACAGATGATGAAGAGTGAGGGGACACAGATGATGAAGAGTGAGGTGAGACAGATGATGAAGAGTGAGGTGAGACAGATGATGAAGAGTGAGGTGAGACAGATGATGAAGAGTGAGGTGAGACAGATGATGAAGAGTGAGGAGACACAGATGATGAAGAGTGAGGGGACACAGATGATGAAGAGTGAGGAGAGACAGATGATGAAGAGTGAGGTGAGACAGATGATGAAGAGTGAAGAGTGAGGGGACACAGATGATGAAGAGTGAGGAGAGACAGATGATGAAGAGTGAGGTGAGACAGATGATGAAGAGTGAGGAGACACAGATGATGAAGAGTGAGGGGACACAGATGATGAAGAGTGAGGTGAGACAGATGATGAAGAGTGAGGTGAGACAGATGATGAAGAGTGAGGTGACACAGATGATGAAGAGTGAGGAGACACAGATGATGAAGAGTGAGGAGACACAGATGATGAAGAGTGAGGAGACACAGATGATGAAGAGTGAGGTGAGACAGATGATGAAGAGTGAGGGGACACAGATGATGAAGAGTGAGGTGAGACAGATGATGAAGAGTGAGGTGAGACAGATGATGAAGAGTGAGGTGAGACAGATGATGAAGAGTGAGGAGACACAGATGATGAAGAGTGAGGAGACACAGATGATGAAGAGTGAGGGGACACAGATGATGAAGAGTGAGGGGACACAGATGATGAAGAGTGAGGGGACACAGATGATGAAGAGTGAGGTGACACAGATGATGAAGAGTGAGGGGACACAGATGATGAAGAGTGAGGTGAGACAGATGATGAAGAGTGAGGTGAGACAGATGATGAAGAGTGAGGTGAGACAGATGATGAAGAGTGAGGTGACACAGATGATGAAGAGTGAGGAGACACAGATGATGAAGAGTGAGGTGACACAGATGATGAAGAGTGAGGGGACACAGATGATGAAGAGTGAGGTGAGACAGATGATGAAGAGTGAGGTGAGACAGATGATGAAGAGTGAGGGGACACAGATGATGAAGAGTGAGGGGACACAGATGATGAAGAGTGAGGAGAGACAGATGATGAAGAGTGAGGTGAGACAGATGATGAAGAGTGAGGTGAGACAGATGATGAAGAGTGAGGTGAGACAGATGATGAAGAGTGAGGTGAGACAGATGATGAAGAGTGAGGAGACACAGATGATGAAGAGTGAGGGGACACAGATGATGAAGAGTGAGGAGAGACAGATGATGAAGAGTGAGGTGAGACAGATGATGAAGAGTGAGGAGACACAGATGATGAAGAGTGAGGGGACACAGATGATGAAGAGTGAGGTGAGACAGATGATGAAGAGTGAGGTGAGACAGATGATGAAGAGTGAGGGGACACAGATGATGAAGAGTGAGGTGACACAGATGATGAAGAGTGAGGTGACACAGATGATGAAGAGTGAGGAGACACATATGTTGAAGAGTGAGGAGACACAGATGATGAAGAGTGAGGTGAGACAGATGATGAAGAGTGAGGGGACACATTAGATGAAGAGTGAGGTGAGACAGATGATGAAGAGTGAGGTGAGACAGATGATGAAGAGTGAGGAGACACAGATGATGAAGAGTGAGGAGACACAGATGATGAAGAGTGAGGAGACACAGATGATGAAGAGTGAGGTGAGACAGATGATGAAGAGTGAGGTGACACAGATGATGAAGAGTGAGGAGACACAGATGATGAAGAGTGAGGGGACACAGATGATGAAGAGTGAGGAGACACAGATGATGAAGAGTGAGGGGACACAGATGATGAAGAGTGAGGTGAGACAGATGATGAAGAGTGAGGTGAGACAGATGATGAAGAGTGAGGGGACACAGATGATGAAGAGTGAGGTGACACAGATGATGAAGAGTGAGGTGACACAGATGATGAAGAGTGAGGAGACACATATGTTGAAGAGTGAGGAGACACAGATGATGAAGAGTGAGGTGAGACAGATGATGAAGAGTGAGGGGACACATTAGATGAAGAGTGAGGTGAGACAGATGATGAAGAGTGAGGTGAGACAGATGATGAAGAGTGAGGAGACACAGATGATGAAGAGTGAGGAGACACAGATGATGAAGAGTGAGGAGACACAGATGATGAAGAGTGAGGTGAGACAGATGATGAAGAGTGAGGAGACACAGATGATGAAGAGTGAGGAGACACAGATGATGAAGAGTGAGGTGACACAGATGATGAAGAGTGAGGGGACACATTAGATGAAGAGTGAGGTGACACAGATGATGAAGAGTGAGGTGAGACAGATGATGAAGAGTGAGGTGAGACAGATGATGAAGAGTGAGGTGAGACAGATGATGAAGAGTGAGGAGACACAGATGATGAAGAGTGAGGAGACACAGATGATGAAGAGTGAGGGGACACAGATGATGAAGAGTGAGGTGACACAGATGATGAAGAGTGAGGGGACACAGATGATGAAGAGTGAGGAGACACAGATGATGAAGAGTGAG
>NC_079558.1:21995388-22195388 GCF_015846415.1 Triplophysa dalaica
ATGATGTGATTCATTATTTCTGAAATAGATTTGAATGTTTGCATTGGCAGGTTTCTCATACAGCAAATATTCAAACATTCAAAAGTTCATCATGCTGTGAAAGACGCACATTTAGTGGCACAGAACTCTTCTCTAAGCTTTAAATGCTTTCTGACCTATCATCCCTCAGTGGGTGTTATTTAATGTTTGATCTTTACAGAAAGATTTACTGACTCTAAATATTCAACTTTGAATTGAAAGTATTTGCTGTTTGGTTTCACACTTCATCTCGTCATCTTCACGTCAACAGAAAGAACACAATGTGACACATGTGAGAGCAGAACAAAATCATTCTTGGGATGGTGAAATAGTTTTCTTTATGACAGGTGAATGATGGGATTTGTGCATTCAGAAAGAATATTCCCTTTAAAATTCCCTCTGAGCAAAAATTCTTTCTGATTAGATCCTGAGGCCAAAAGTCAAAAATATCCAGTTCCTCATTAACATAAAATGTCGAATTTCTGCCCAAAAATGTTTTTGACCCCGACAGAAGTGCATGATGCTTTTTAAGATTGAGTTCATTCTGCTTAATTCATCTTTTTAAACTCCATAACAGATGACAAACTGCTTCTCTCTCTCTCTCTCTCTCTCTCCCCCTCTCTCCTTCTCTCTCTCTCTCTCTCTCTCTCTCCCCCTCTCTCCTTCTCTCTCTCTCTCTCTCTCTCTCTCTCTCTCTCCCCCTCTCTCCTTCTCCGTCTCTCTTTCTCTCTCCTCTCTCTCTCTCCCTGTCTCTCTCTCTCTCTCCCCCTCTCTCCTTCTCCCTCTCTCTGTCTCTCTCCTCTCTCTCTCTCTCTCTCTCTCTCTCTTGTGGTCGTGTGGAGGAAGGCTTCTATCAGGGTCAGTGTTTAACAGAGGTGATGGTCAGTGTGGATTGTCGCCAATATTTCTCACTTTCAGATTTGCTATGAAAAAATTATTTGCTCATTTGATGTTCACCAGAAGTCAAAACATTTGCTAATCCTGCATTTATTTTTATAAGATCAATGACAAATCAATAAGAGTTTTGCTTAAAAAGCTCTTGAATCTGTCATCCTATGGAAGCAGATCATTCTCAAAAATAATTTATTAATGGAAAACGCAATTTACATTTACAAAATCAGATTCATGAATTAAATTAAATTCAAGTTTATTTATATAGCGCTATTCACAATGTGCAATGTTCCAAAGCACCTTTACAGGGGCAAACAGGAAAAACAGAAAAACACAGAAAAGGTAAAACACAGCACTGTACATGGTGTTTATAGAACAAGCAAGATCATTCTAATGAATAATATCTAATTAATAAATAAATAGAAGATTCAAAACACAATTAATGAATACAAAACCATTTTCCATCATCCTCCGTATAAAACACATTCCTGTCATATTTTTCTATCACTTCAAACGTCCCAAACTTCTTTATTCTCTTCAGATGTGACCTTGGAGTCAAAGCTAAGCAGAATCCTATCTTGTAAATGAAGTTGTTATCAGTGTTGTGTCCTTCAGCGTTCTCTATAAAACCTGTGTGTCGGCCTTCTCCTCTCCGGCCGTCTCAGAAGGACACATCATGCTGCCGGCGGTGGTGAAGCTCTGCTGTGGAATCTCATATCCTCATGTACGGAGCATGACAGGTAAGCGGATGACATCACATCGTGTGAACATGAGGAGCATGTGTGATTTATCAAGTGTTGTTTTCTGCAGGACTGCGGCGTGCGGCTGTGGCAGCGTTAGGACAGAAGCTCTCTCTCCTGCAGAGCAAGGGTCACATCACCTGTCCTGTATGGAGCTCCATGAGATGGTCCTGGTGTCAGAAGTTTAACAGTGAGTGTGTGAATCCACATTTTAGACTCCGTGATATCAGTCAAAATAAGTTTTCATCTTAATTTGTTTTCTTTTTACCTACTGGAGCCCAACAGTTTAACTGGGATATTATACCACAACCATTGTATCGGTTTCACGGTTTCATTGGATGCACGCGCTGGCCCAAAGTTAACTTCTGTTCTGTGCTTTCAGTTTATATTATATTTCATTCATATAAATGATCATAATTCGTTGTATATTACTACACGGCTCGTTGGAATGCTTGATTCTGATTGGCCAGTCACAGATTTTGCAGGTTCGTTATTCCCAGATAACAAACGCTCAAAACTAATAAAATACGGTAACCCGTTTTTAACACAGTAATTTTGACAAATTAAAAATAAATATGTCTTTTAATAATATATAGTTTTTTTATATAGTTTTTTTACCTTAAAACCAAAAGTAAGCAGCTTTTCCACGCGGAAGGTTTGCATTCGGTTAAAATGACTAATCAAATATTTCATGGGATGAAAAATATATCTTAAAAACATTTTTATGAGATAACAACCGGCTGCCTGGACATTATCTCTTACTTATTTGTATTAAATGAAAACTACTCAACAGTTATTGATTCTTTTCGTTATTTAGCTGATGTTCATGGGTCACATGGACCCCTAAAATTAATGTAAAACATCTTTGGAATCTGTGTACATATGTAAAAAGTATTACTTTAATTATCATCATTTTATTATCTTACAAATTGTTTATATTCTTTATTATATTTTTTTGTACTTCTATATACACACTAACTATATCTTTATTTTAAAAAAATGTGTCTTCATTTTATGTTGTGATTTAAATCCAACTTTAACAAATCCAATTTATGAAAAAGTGCTTTTTGTAGGAAAAATTAATATATTTGATATTGTTAGAAAAAAAAGTTTATCTTTGTTTGAGGTTAAAAAACATATATTTTTGTTTGTAATCTTTGAAAATGGCTCCCACAGACTGCAAACATATGTTAACATGAGATCAATAATAAATTGTTAATTTAAAAAAGATTCAGTTCCAGTATATTGAGAGTTAATTCCGATTGAGTTAATTCCGCTTAAAAATACTAGTTATTAGATCGATTTAAAGCAAATTTGTAACCTCAACTAATATTTATAAGATTTAACCTTACTAATATAATTAAGTTGAATTATGTCTAAAACTTTATCACCAAAAACTTTATGATAAAAACTTTTACAGGTAACTTATTTGTTTAAGTTGAACTAACAAATAAATGTAATGATGTCTACAAGTTTGGTCATAAATTCAAATCCATAATGTGAGTCGTTTCTGACTAAAATGACAAATGCAGAGGGGTGAACCGCTGTTTATTGAGAACGTCATGTTTGAGACAGACCCTGTGGAGACACAGAGCGACGCTATGGGACATGAGGACATGTTTTACC
The DNA here is from genome assembly GCF_015846415.1 of Triplophysa dalaica. Taxonomy (NCBI): domain Eukaryota; kingdom Metazoa; phylum Chordata; class Actinopteri; order Cypriniformes; family Nemacheilidae; genus Triplophysa; species Triplophysa dalaica. Next base: position 21,998,664 of record NC_079558.1, read on the forward strand.
TGAGACAAGGAGAAGAAGCTCTGAATGAAGCTCTTGAGATCGTGGAGTCTACAGATGGCTGGAAACTGGACCTGGCTGAGGTTATTGTCAAATTTAAAATGCTTTTCACTACAGCAAACCAAACGCACTTTACTAAATGAAAAATGTTGTTTTTCTCCAGAAGAATGGAGACGTGATCTACAGCAAAGCCCTCAAGGGTAACCGGAAAGTTTTCCGTCTGGAGGCCGAGCTGAACGCGTCTCCTGAGGAACTCTATGAGATTCTCTTCTTGAGAGTGGAGGAGATGCATCGCTGGAACCCCAGCATCACATCCATCAGAGTAAGACACGCATCACTACACATAAGGGCTTACTGTTAAGCAGATCAAAACGCTGTAGAGATAAGAAAACTGATCTCACATAATGTTATGTGTGTTATGTGGATGTTCATTTTGTATTTATAAACACATACACATCACGCTTATTTTAGTTTACTTAAATTATAATTTTGAAAATGTTTCTGTTCATTGAAATCATATCAAATTAAATTATTGAAAAAACTGGAACTAAATGAATAATTGAAATGATCTGAAATAAGTTAAAAACACACTAATGTTAATAATAAACAAAAATAAGACTAAATTAACATAGAAACTAAAAATCTAAAAATTAAAGCTCATTTAAAATATAAATAAAAATATAAAACATAAAAATTAATAATTGTTTATTGATCATTTAATCATTGGTAAATATAAATAGATAAATCTTAATATTTCTTAAACATATATACATGTTTGTGTGTGTGTTTCTAAATACAAAATAATATTCACAGTAGACTTATATTATGTATAGAAATTTTTTTATTCTGTATGAGATTAATCGCAACTAATCGTTTTTATATTGATATTATATTATAATATACACCTCTGTACACACATAGATCTATGTTAACATTAGTTTTGCTGTTTTTGTGTATTATGATTATTGTGGTGGTTGTTGTTATCATTTATACATTATTCCTTCTTTCAAAGTCACTGTTTCATTTACTTCACATGTAAAAAAGGTATCTGTTCAGTAGTTTATGTAGTTAGTATTTATGTAAGGGATAATTCATGGCTAGCCACGCATTAAAGGATTTTTATATGCATGATTGCACCTTCCAGCCAATCAGAATCCAGTATTCAAACAGACCATGGTATAAAGTATATTATACAGTGTTGGTTGTAACTAGTTCCTAAGTAATGGGTTACTGTAATTTAATTACTTTTCCCTAGAAGAAGTAAAGTAAGGGAATTTGATTACAGTTACTTCTGATAATATTAAATAGTGGATACAGAAAGTAATTAGTAATAATTAAATACTTTTAGGAGAGATTTATTTGTACAGTAATCTAATTACACTATTGAATATGCCATTAGTAACTAGTAATTCATTACTTTTTCAGATTAACGTCCCCAAAATTTATATAATGACAGAGCTGGTTTAAATGCTCATTTCTGATTGGCCAGTCGTGACTTTAGCAGGTTTTGTATTCCCAGATTAGCATCTCTCGAAACTAATAACACACGGTAACCCGGATGAAGCAAATCAGTTTTGATAGGTTTTTTGACAAATTAAATATAAATATGTCTTTTAATAACATATATTACATATTAAACAAAATCGCCTGTTCGTGACATTTGTCTACATATGGGTCTACAGGACAGATTTATCTACACTTACAAATATGTCATGAACATCAGATATTTAAATCCCACAGGTCCTGAAGCAGGTGGGGAGGAACACCATGGTTACACATGAAGTGTCGGCAGAAACGGCAGGAAATCTCATTGGCCAGCGAGACTTCTTGAGCGTCAGACATTCGTCCAGGAGTGGCTCGTGTGTTTATTTGGGCGGAGCTGCGACGCGCTTCGAGTCTCTGCCTCCTCAGTCGGGGTTTGTCAGGTAAACTCAAGGATTAATGTTGTTTGATTGTTGTCGCGTTCGAGTCTGTGACAATGTTTGTTTGTAGGGCTGAAGACGGACCCACCTGTATAATCCTGCACGCACTCCCGCATCACTCCAGGAAGAGCCGCTTCATCTGGCTGCTCAACATGGACGTCAAGGTACCGGACGCAATCCTGATCTCAGATCAGCAGTGTGTTTATGTGCGGCGAATGCTTAATTTCTCTCTCATGTCTGATGTCAGGGATGGTTGCCGAAGTCTCTGGTGAACAAAGCACTTCCACAAGCTCAGCTGGACTTCACCAAACATCTGCGTCACCACCTGACTGCGCAGACGCAGGAGAGCAGAACGTGAGAGACGTGCAGATCTCAAAACCCCGCTGAAGCTTCTGAAGACTGCACTGGCACAGCTGACAGAATGAAATAGGAACAAACACTCGCAACATACACCTCGAAATGACACGATCAAAACAAAACAAAAATTACATCAATCAACCAATGAACGAACTGCTGATGAAATCAGCAACGACTTCCCTACAAAAGAGTATATACTTCAAATTCATGTCATGAAGTGCACTTAAGCAATGTTAAAGAATAGCTTTAAGTGTACTACTAAGTACTGCCCTAATGAAAACGAATACATTTTTAAAATGTGTTTGAAATATGTTTCTTTAATGTAAAGTACTGCAAATCCGTTGACATTTTTGTGTACTTAATAAAAATACCTAATACAATTGTACGTTTGTTATACTTCAATAACAAACTTATTTTGTATTTTAATTGCGCAGAAGTAATGCTGAGGTCCACTAAAGAAGTATATTAGATTGTGCTGAAGTAGAACTATTACTTAAGAACTCAGTTTAAGAATCTTACGTTTAAAGAAAATCATACAACCCTTAGTATTAAGAAATGTGCATCGCCTACAAATAGTACTCCAAATAAAGTCATTATAATATTATATCAGTAAGCGACAAGACAGTTAATATGAACACATTTAAATGATACTTATAGTATGAAAGAAATGTATTGCTTTTTACAGGTTATTAGTAAAGTGCATGAAAAAGTATTCTGATTCCCTAATTCACTTGAATGAACTTCCGTTTTGTAAGATGACAAAATATCATTTTTTTGCACAGATAGATTGTAAAAAAAAATTGAAACCCTCAGTTTAAAAGCTGAGTTAGATTTTTAGCTAAAAATCAATTGAATTTAAACAATAATAATAAAAATAAAAGCTAGTTTTGTATTTAAACATTAAGCATTTAGCAAAACGAGCAGTACAGATAATGATTTAAAAAACAATTTCAACCTCAAGTCAGTTTACATTTACATTTAGTCATTTAGCAGATGCTTTTATCCAAAGCGACTTACAGTGCACTTATTACAGGGACAATCCCCCTGGAGCAACATGGAGTAAAGTGTCTTGCTCAAGGACACACTGGTGGTGGCTGCTGGGATCGAACCAGCAACCTTTGATAGTTTATAGAAGTTTATTCAAGTGATTTGTAAAAGCAGTTTGATTTAACCAAAATTCTAAGGCAGCGTTTGAATTAAAGTTGAAAAGTTGAGATTTAGTTTAATCTTTTTTTTTACATGTGCGGACAATATAATATAATAGACATGATATTAAAGTAGATATAATGCAGCAATGTCTGATGTTCTGTATCAGAAGTGGTGAGATGTCAACGTTGTTTTCTGACATTTTGATAAAAAAATTCTAACCTGAAAAACACTTAAGAATCGTTCACACCAACAACACGTAAAGTAAACAGGATACATGTGTATTGTATGTTATAAGTACATGGATGGCTCCGTCAACACAGATATTGCACAATGATCAAATAAATGTATAGTCAAAACACATGTGATATAACAAAATGTTTTCTTTTACAACTTTAAATGTCAATGCCTGTATGTTGATCATATATACATTGAAAATGAAGTAATATGTATAAAGTTATGGTTAGCATCAATTTTGTTTGGCACTTTTCTATTTTAGTCTTAATATATTTATTATCTTAATAAATATAACAGTATCAGTATCATCCCTTTCACGTTGTTTAACAAATTGTATCATTTAAAGGGACATCCCAAGCACAAAAAACTCTAATACATGTCACAATCTGTTGCTGGGTCATTATATACAAGGAATATTTTTTTTTCTTTGCCATCGACTCTGATAAGCACTTTATACTGTTTAGTGTTGCCCATCACTCCAGTGCAAGACTTCATCTAATGCCACGTGCAGAATGTTTTTTTTAAATGAAAATAAAAGTATATTTTTTTCTCAGGTATGGTCAATGATCATCCCTCGGGGGCTCCCTCAAAAGCAGGGCCCCAGGCACTTGCCTGCCCCATTCCTACACCTCCGAGTGAACCAGCGGTCACGTACAAGATCACTTGAAAAGAATAATAAAGTGACACCGCATGGGTCCAATTCATTTCATATACTTGAAAAGGTCCGGCGACACATCTGACAGGTGACATGAAACTTCTGTCTAGCGGACGACTGATTCTTTTTATCTCAAACATGTCTGACAATCTTCAGAAAGACCTTTAAAGATGAAGAGATAAAGTCTCACGACCATCAGAAGACAAGCGCTCTCTTTCATCTAGTGAAAATACTTCAGATGTGAATCAAAATCACAATATGACGATTTTTCAACGTATTAAACGTCTCATTTTGAGAAGTGTGTTTTGTGATGACAGTAACGTTTTTATTAATCACAAGTCACTCGGGATCTGCTTTAAATAAATGATGATAGTGTTTATGGCAGGAAAATAAAGATGAATTAAGATTTCATTCCGACCATGAAACGTGATATCGAGGACTCGTGTAAAAAAAACACAGTTTTCACACTTGTTCAAAACATGACAGCAAGTAAAAGCGAAGAAATCTTTAATCATTAAACCAAAGTAATGAAGTGATTTTAAAATCACCATCATTGTGTTTGAAAAATATGATTGATTTTGTCTTGATTTTTGACAAAAAATACATCAAAAATGGTAAAGAAAATAATATTATGAGGTGAAAACTGTCTGAGAAACATAGTTAAAAAAAGAGAAAACTCAAATTATTTTTTTAATGTGTATATTTTCCTGTATTTCAACTTCCTACAACTTAATGAAATAAATATTAACACTTAAAGCTCTCATTCACGTATATACAAGTACTATACAATACAGAAATCAAATGAAACCACAACGAGAGGAAAGAGAGAGAGAGAGAGAGAGAGCAGACCCTCATCCAGACCACCAGACGCTCCTCCTCACATTTATTTACACTATATACATGACCTGAAAAACTCAAACATTAAAATATCAAAACTTTCTCTTTTACTCTGATAGCGTACACACAAAAAACAACAACAACAAACACTGCAGGACATGCATTAGAGGTGCTGAACATTTCACAGGTGAACAGATGCGTCACATTAGATTCATTAGATGCAAACCAACTCCATTAACATGAAGGCGACAAACTCAAATCTACCGCTTGCTTTCTAATGCTCAAGTAGTATTGTGTAGCAACACGCAATGACAGCGCCATCGTTGCCATGAATTATGTGTAATTGTGTCATTGAGATGTCATCACGACAGAACAAACATTACATAGCATCGTAAACAATGAGCAAACAGAGGTGACGAGGGTCGCATCTGTGGTCGAGTCCGAACAGTAGATTGAAAATCAACCCCGAGACCTTTGAAATAACAGCACCGTTTTCTTCCATTTCATTTACGTCCATATAAAGCAGAGAATCGTGGGAAGTACAGTGGACGGGCCAGATGACATCAAAGACTTCTGAGGTAACCAATCACGGCTCTGCATCCACATGTGAGATGTCATGGTTGTAAAACATACTTTGTGTTCCAGTAGAAATATTGAAAAATCCTTAAAACAACATGCATTCACTGGAGGAGGACATTTTCACACAATCTTTTTTCAGATGTAATTTAGAGATCATTTTCAGCGATGCTTTGAGCAAATGCATGTTGTTTTCAGGATGATTTTACTGATAAAGAGAATATTTGTTGCTCCGTCTGGTGATCATGTGACCGGTGAGTTCATGTCCACCGTGTCTGTCTCGTCCCTCGCCGCGTCCTCCCTTTTTCTCCTGCTGTCAGGGACGGAGTCCACCGTGCGGTTCTGGTTTTGCGCCGCGGGGTGTGACGTGCTGTTCAAAGTGAGCTCTGGAGGTAGAGATGAGGTTGAGTTCTGGACTGTGGGTGCGCGGAGAGAAGACGCCTCGTCTGGTTTGGTGATGGCAGAAGTAAGGTCCGGCCGGGTGGGACGCGCTCGTCTGACGCTTGCTTTAGTGGTGTGGAGGAGCGGAGCGGCTGTGGTCAGTGAGGCGGACGTCTGACGTGTGGGAGCGGGACTCGTCTGAGGTACAGAAGGGAAAGTGAAATCCGGGAGCCACGAGAACGGAGGGTGAAGGTCTGGAGATACGGTGCTGAAACCTGACTTTCTGTTACAGGATTCACAGCACATCTTGTGATAGCCCGGGACAGAGCAGTACCGCGCCAAAACCTCCACCTGACAGAAGATGGATTTATCACCCAGACACGGCTCATCTGAGACACAACAACAACAAATCAACATCTTAAAAAGAGGATCTCTGCATATTATATGTAGTATATTAACATGTAAAACATTATATTTTCTGTTACCAATTTTTTGTAGAAAATATCTAAACATACTTAAAACGAGATACAATTATAAAAAATAATAATAAAAATCTTACCACCCGACACAATCTCCAGGCCATTTTCAGAGGCGGCTATTTCGTGTGATCTTTTTCAGATCGAGAGCTGCTTCAATGTTTTTTTTTTTTAATCTGCACATTTTTGTGCAATTGACATCATACAAATGTATATGAATAAGAACCCTCAGACAAAACACATATCATTTACAACAAACGTCGCCTTTTCTGTTACAATCTATTAATCGGGAAAACAGATCGTCTAACGCGAAGAACTTCTTCGGATGAAATGTGAAATAAACGCAGAAAAAAGCACAATAAAAATCTGAGCGATGATGTCATTTAGTGAATTACTTTCAAACAAAATCAGTAAAAAAAATCATCTAAGGCCATGTTCACACTTTACTTCTTTTTTGACAAGAAAAGTTTACAATGGCTTTTTTTTTTTTTTAAAAAACGGTTGACTTCGTCGTCTGCATCTGTGCTCCAACAAAGGCAACCCAGAGCAACAGATAGGCAGCGTGACGGAAGTCTTTTAAATTATAAACAGAGTCTCTGTGCAATAAATAATCACAAACTTAAAACCTACAATACTCATTTCTCGATAGAAATGCATTCAGAAGTTCTTGAAAGTGAAAATTAAACGCATTTGAGCTTGAGCGTTCTTGACCAATCACATTTCTTGCATGTTGTTATGGAAACGACAGGTCTCTGTCATTGGTTAGCTGTGAAAAGGAGCTTGACGTCGGGCGGTTTTTTTGGGGAAAGGTAAACATTTTTCAACCTCACGTTTAAAAAAGCGCTCAGGCTGTTTTTGAAAACTTATATTTTAAAACAGACGATAGCAGCTTCGAAGAAGAAGTCAAGTGTGAACATGGCCTTAATCAGTGTTTTTCATTAAGATCAAAAGTCTCTAAGCATAAATGCATTTAGGTGGTAGAACATTGTTCAAAATATTAAGACATCATTTTAGAAGATTTTTTGTAATGGATTTAAACAAAGCTCGAGTATGAAAGAGGTGTTGATCAATTATGATCATCTCTGATGTCAAACAGCCCTCTTAAATCCTCTAAAATTAAAAGAATCGTGAGCCGAATAACATCCATCAATCACTTACTGGAGATTTTATCCACAGTGTTTTCTGGAAGTTTCTCTCCATCTGTGGTGAAATTTTCCAGTAAATCTGTATCAGCAGTCGGAACAGGAAACGCCACTAAAAAATAATTCATTTCCTGTCAAACAGGAAGTGAGTGTGAAGATAAACGATGACTTTAGAGAATGATGTGAGACTTCAGACCTGTGCAGGGTGAGAGTTTACAGACAGACTCAGATTCTGGTTTCTCTCCGTCACAGCGAGCCGGACTGCTGTCTGCCGCTCTACAGATCACCTGACGCTGTCGAATCCCGTCTCCACAACTCACCGAACACTACAGGAAACACATCACACCCGCACAATCTTTACATCAATACAACTGTTATAAAATACACCGATATATAACGGCTGAACGCATAACATAGCCTAAATATCATTTTATTTACTTTATTTTATGAAACCTTGCTAAGCATATGGAATAACCGTTTTATAAAATGTAGCTACAAATGTACTATGACGCCCTTAGCTGTTATAAAATGCACTGTAACCCACTGCTTCCTGGGGCTTATTGCTTTAATATACACCACATAATAATACTAAAAATATATATATATATATATTACGGCTGTAAAGCGTTTAAATGTTTAATCTAATTAATTACATGATGTTGCGATTAATTCAAAAACGGCACATAATTTACTTATTATAATGCAGAATTATGATAATTAAAGACCAAAACAGTTTGGTTACTAACGTTCTTAAGAAAAATCTTCCTTAAGTAATATTTATTTCCTTTAAAATAGTAATTCAAGTTTGAAACGACATAAGGGTAGGTTATTATTTCACTTTTTTATTTTAATACTGTTCAAAATCTTTGAAGAATGAAAAGCTGCCAGTAGGTGGCGCTAAATGTCATTAATTCATTAGATTCACTGAATTCGTTCAGGACTCTTTATGAATGAATGAGCCACTGAATTATTGATTCACCGATTGATTCCTGCAAGAAACATATTCATTGAGAAAGAAAACCACACTGTGTGGATACACAACACTTCTCCAGAGGCTTTCTAGGTAATACAATTGTTGAAAAGTTAAGAAATAAAATAAAATATATCTTAAAATTAATTTCTTATTTAATTAACTGTCGTATAAAATCAACATGACTTGTGCACAAAAGTACCACTGCTATGATATTGTGCTTGTGTGATTGCATTACCAAATAATGAGTCACTGTAGAGTCCAAAGCTCATTCAGGGTCTTTTTTGCACAGATATCTATAATTTTAGGTTCTATTTAGAAAACAGTGCTGTATCTATCATATAGATGATTCTAGGGGCGGACTGGCCATCTGGCGTTCCGGGCCACTATCGTTTGGGGGCCGGAACGTACGTACGGATTAGAAGGACGTATTATAAATGCAAAAGCAAAAACACGTATGCACAACATCCCCCCCCCAATGTGGGCCATAAAATGCCAGGGCTGATTTTTCTTCCGAGTCCAGCCCTGGATGATGCTGACACTTAACACTCAACTGTTAAAAAAGCAGAGGAATGGCCCTTCTGTATTAATGCAGGTTTCTGTCATTCTGTCTTTTACACGTCCACAGGCGGGCAGATATTTAAATGTTTATTGTTTGAGCTCAGTTGTATATATGGAGTAATAATCACAGACCTGTGACCAGGCTCCAGTCCTCCATTGAGACGGGCAGGTGGTGATGTTACAGGTCCGGCGGTTCTCTGGACGTTCACTCGTGCAGTATTTCGTGTGAGTGGCTCTGTTGGTGCCATTCTGAAGCGGCTGCATGCACTGAACCACACGAGTCTGGATTCCCAATTTCCCACAGGATTTACTGCACGGACCCCACTCCTCCACAACCCACCTGAACACACACACACACACAAAGAAGAAAACTGAGCTTTTGATCTTTACAGATTTGAGCCGTTCATTTCTGTCATCATGTATTCATCAATTCAAACCTGCATGAGTTTCTCCATCACAACACAGAAGAAGATATTTTGAAGAATGTCAATAACAAGCAAACATTAGGGTGACAATGCGTGCCATTTTCCCCGGACACATCCTGGTCAGGATCTTGGGTGCATCCGCCTCATACGTCATTGTGCTTTATTGTTTCAGATTTAATTTCAGATAAGCAACCGTTATTTTTTCAAGGTAAGAATAACTACAATTATATGTCTTAAGAGAAATTCATGTTCACTTTTTTAACAGAGATGAAGTATGCGGCGGACAAATGTGACATCCCCGAAATCCTGACCAGGACGTGTCCGTGAAAAATGTCACGCATGGTCACGCTAAACAACACTCATGCCCTGACTTCCATTGTATGAACACGTTTCTCATAATATCTTCTCTTGTGTTCCGCTAAAGAAAGAGTCACGACCACACATGAGAGAGAATAAACGAGGACAGCATTATGACAGACTCACGTGGGTTGGCTGCAGTTGTTTGTGTTGCAGCGTTTACGGATGGGTTTTGGTTTCTTGTTGACCTCACAGAAGTTCCTGTGAACCAAACGTCCGTCGCTTTTCTTCCGACAGCCGTATTTAGTGTACTGAACTCCTGACAACACCAGAGGAGAATGTTATCTTTCATGGCTCAAGAGATCTGACGGTGTTCTCAGTTGTGTCTCATTTAAGTCTCAGATGTTTCTTTTCAAGGAAATTAAAGAGAGTGTGATTGTTGAGACACATGAAGAGTCTGGAGGTGTAAATGAATGTAGATTATTGAGGTCAAATCATCTGGATTTGAGTCAAAGTGATGAGAAATGTTTGTGTTCATATTGAGATCTTCAATAATATTGAGTTTTGATCGCAGACGAGACAAATCTGAGCTCAGTTTGACACATTGAGATCTCTTCTCAAACTGACATTTCTGAAATTTCTGACTCGTTTCCTCAGGAGAAACATCTGAGACGCAGATGAGACTTGAGCAAAAGAATCCATTCGCTCTCTATTGAATCTCATGAAATGTATATTATCCTCACAGACACTCCTGTCATCACTAGAGTTGGGTATCAAGAACCGGTTCAAAATTTTAAAGAACCGGGTATTCGATAGAACGCTCGCATTTTGGTTCTGTTTATCATTTCCTGACTTTTTCAATCGCTCATGAGCGGCAGTTCATTAATTAATTCAGTATTTTATTCACAAATAATTGTTTGGCTAAACGACGATCTATCAACTGCATGTTGTATATTTGAAGTTGTATTTTTGTGTTGTACTGGAGTAGTTTGGGTTTGTAATTGCGTCTGATTATTCCTTAATGGAAGTGTTGTTTATCTCATTATTTGACAAATTGTCACAGTTAACAGTTACAGCCTACTGGTTATAGCCTAAATGTGGCAAGAATATAAGGTAAAAACTGTTTTCTTTAAGTATTTGAAATCTTTTTCTCTCACCCAAAAATGATTGGATTCGGAACAGAGAATCCAATTTCGATAGGCAGAATCGGAACTGGAATCGCTAAAATTTAAACGATACCCAACGCTAATCATCACATGATCAAACACATGTCACACACACACACACACCTCCTCCGCAGGGTTTGGAACACTGTGACCAGCTCTTCAGTGCCCAGTCATACGTGTCCAGTTCAGCGAGCAGCACGTTGTTGTTGGTGATGACAGGCAGGAGATCTTCATGAATGATGTATTTGTAGCTCAAACTGATCTTTGTGTCCTCCGCCTGCGGGACGACCTGCTCACACACACATTCACCTGAACACCTGAAGTACAACACAAACATCATCAGATCTGTGTCTCGCTCACCAGAACCACGATGCCTTCATGAAGCGGTCCGATGGTTTTCAGTGACTCTCTCTCGTTCAACAGGGAATATTCCCACTCCAGACCGTTCTCAATGAAAGTCTTAGATGTAGTTTCTTCACCTTTAGCGTTCAGGATGAAACTGCCAGTCACCTGATTCTTCACAGCTGACGAACACACATATGAAATTAGAGCCGTGAATAAAAGTCTCTCTCACAGGGTTTATCAGAACTCAATGAATGCATTTCATTTATTTATGAAGCACATTCAAACGCATGTTTAGCAAAGCGCTTTAAATCCAAAAAAACTGTTAAAACCAAACAACAGTATGTGAAATGAAAACAGATTTCTGTGGTATGTATTTTATGTGTTTACTGTAGTAAACTGCAGTTTAACTGTACAAACTGTGGTTGGACTTCTCAACACGAGCTGATTTGAGCTCAATTTTCACGTGATTGAACTTGACACAAAGCAACACAAAAGAGGGAGAGAAGCTCAGACGAATGTCACTGAGACATGAAGTCTGGACTGAGATTAAAGTCGATCGTCACTAAGTCTTGAGTATGAACTCACCGATCATGTGTGGAGACGTGTCATTCTCTTCGATCACGATGTGCCGCGCACCCACAGGAATGTCAAACATTTTCAACAATCCTGACACACGTACACAAAGACATCATATTAGATGAACACAACTCACAACAAATGTCATCATGTCACCTCCATAAACAAGAAAAGCATTTTATACGCAAGCTGACTTAAATAAAACAGTGTTTTATAATCACATTCTTCACTTTTTACTACAGTAAAGTCATGAGAGATTTCAGAGCATCTGGTCTGCTGTAGTTCACTATTGTTTGCGTTTCTACATCTGTTTGGATTTCACCGTTCATGCGTCAGGACACACAAACAAACTCTTTCACGTTGAAAGAAATGTGTGTTTGTGAGATTGAAGGTTGTGTTTTGTTTACCTGTCTTCTTGGGTGTTTTGGTGAGTGTGAGTTTGACGGTGCGACAGTGTGAATTATCCCCTTCACAAACACCACATTTATCTTCTTGTTTATAAGAGCCAACCTCCTTATCACAACCTACGTGCTGACAAACACACACAAACAAACAAACAGACAATATATCATTCATATCAGTGGGTTTATGAGTCTGTGTAAACATTTCTTTAAGTGTAAACCACATACATTTTTCAAGGTTCAAAGTTTTCTTTGAGTATTTGAGTTGGTATATTTGATGAGCTAGTGTGTGCGCATCTATGTTGTGTGTGTGTCTGTGCGTGCCTGTTACGTGCCTGTTAAGTGTGTTTTGTGTGTGCTGTGTGTGTGTTGTGTGTGATGTGTGTGTTTGTTGTTTGCATGGTGTGTGTGTGCATGCGTGCATGCGTGTTGAATGTGCATATTTTGTGTGTTGTGTGTGTTAAGTGTGTATTGTGTGTGCATGTTTGTGTGCGTGTTGTATGTGCATGTTATGTGTGTGTTGTGTTTATGTGCTTATTGTGTGTGGGTGTTGTGTGCACATGTTATGTGTGTGTCTGTTATGTGCATGGTGTTCGTGTGTGTGTGCATTCCTATGTGAATGTTGTATGTGCGTGATATGGGTGTGCATGTGTGTGTGCATGAGTGTGTCTTGTGTGTGTGTGTGCATGTTATGTGTGTTTGTGTGCCCGTGTGTGTGTTCATGCGTATGTATGTTCGATGTTGTGTGCTTCTGTGCGTGTACGTTGTGTGCGGCTTTGTGCAGGCATGTGTGTGCCTGTTGTGTGAAATGTGTGTGTTTGTATGTGTGCATCTGTGTTTGTGTGCGTATGTGTGTGTTCCTCACCAGACATTCTCCTCGTGCACACACACTGAAGAGGTCAGAATAACTGCAGCGTGTCCCGTCGTGCATCACCTGATTCATGAACACAACCTCATCCGTCTCTTTAGAGCGGCAACTCATCTCACACTTATGAGCCTCTGACACACACAAACACACAAACACACACACATGAGCCTTCAGACCATCATGAATTTGAGTAAAACACAGAGAGAGAGAAGATGTTCGCTGTGTGAAACAGAGATGAGGGAACCGTCGTCTCTTCAGATCTGAGAACAAAATTTTGTTAAAAATTAAACAGATTTCTGTCACCTGACGGTTCTTCTCTTCTGTACAATCTGACATAAAAGATAGAATCTGACATATGAAGCTCAACATTTGACTAAAGTCAGACGGTTCAAACACACGTGACGGTGCTTCATGTTTAAACACATAGAAGAATCTCTCTGTCTCTTTAAATCTTTATTTTCTCTCTCACGTTCTGCCAAGAACATTGAGTTCCTGTGACTTCAGGGTCAAACTGAGTCCAGAGGTTTATCTGACCACATCTGCACAGAACTCAACTTCACTGGATATCACGCTCACAAATAAAACCAGACCAGAGGAAACATACAGAGATCTCACTTGAGAATAAGAGAATCAAGAGGTTGATGTTACCGTCAGGATGTTCGTACGGAAGCCAGGTGTGTTTGATGTTTTTGTAGTATTTGTTGCTCCTCTGGATGCACTGCTGAGCTCTGAAGTCTTCGTACGGACCGGGACAGTCTTCAGCGTTACATATCTGATAGTCAAACGTCGAGCCGGGACAATCACGACCTCCATACGCCGGACTGCAGAGACACACAACAGACGATCACAAGCAGTTTCGTCACTCATGAGGTCACAGACGGAGCGTTAACACACGTGACTCACGCGGGGTTATTACACTGCCGACTGCGTGACCGGACGCCTCCACCGCAGGTGCGAGAACACGAGCCCAACTTTCCCCATGAACTCCAACCTCCGTCATGACCGTACGGCTGATGAGACGACCTCCAGATGCAGTGACCCTTAAAGCACCACTGACACACACACACACACACACACATGAGATGCAGTAGTTCTCAAACTTGAACAATCGTGGATGAGGTGTTTGAAGTATTTCACACTTCATCACAGCAGGTTTAGTGATCGTGACACTTTCTTAAAGGTGAGAGAGACCAGCGTTAATGACGTGTAATGATGAAGAACACAATGTTTCTGGAGCTGATGGAAATTCTTCTGTCTCATGTTGTGTTCCCACCAAACGTGAATGAAGCGTTGAGCGCGAGGGATTTACATGTTAAGTAAGTCAATGCAAAGAAACGATAGGACATCCTGCGGCGCGATTCGCGCGAATGATACGCGGTGAATTGAGCGTTATGAGCGTTTGAGCTAAATAATTGGACCTTAGGCGAATATTCAAGCGGCGTTAATGACGTGATTATGACGTACTGAGAAATCCGAAGCAACAATGGAGGACAAAATTACAGTGATTACAAAATACACAGAAACTGTGTAATGAACTCAGACATGATGTCCAGAGCCAAAAAGTCTTCTGAGCCTTGAACAGGACTAGTTTCTTTTCTCACTCACTTTGCCCGGCGCACATTCTGTCCCGTCCACCGGAGGACCTTTCTTTGTCTTACAGAAGTATTGATTATCCGGATGACTGCACCACAGCTGTTTACACGGGTCATAGGTGCGGAACTGGACACAAAACACAAACATATTCAGTCATTGATATTCTTTAAACTTCCAGTGATTTTTACCACGACAGTTTTGATTTTACAGATAGACTTTACACGTATCAGATCTCTCACATGTTGTCCATCAGATCTAGACGTATAAAGACTCACAGCTGTGCACATCTTATATCCCACGCCGAAGTCAAAGCGACACTGCTCATCCATGGAGTAATTTATCCCAGGAAGCTCTGTGAGTTTGGGCCATTTCAACTCGAACGGATCGTCCAGCAGACAGTCGTACGAGCTGAAAGAGAAACTCAACACTGTAACTCACATTTGTATCTCTTTGTGTATTTGTGTTGTTGTTGTGATGTCTCACTGGATGTATCTGTTGAGCTCTTGTTTACTGCAGCGTGACCAGTGATATCTGTGGAAAGCCGCCTGAACCAGTGGAGCCATAATACTGCCCATACTGGTCTCATCAGAACACCGGTTCCCCTGACCGTCATGTTCCATACCCAACCTGAGCCAAACAACAACAAACAATTACACAACTCAACCACACAACACCTGAACACTGAAAACACATGCTTCTAAGCTATCAAGTAGCGTGACTTCCCTGCAAAAAAGACTTTCTTACTTAGAGTTTTTGTCTTGTTTTCCAGTACAAATGTCTACAAATTCTTGAATCAGGATCCATTTTCTTAATATGTCTTTTTTTTTGCCAAAATATGAAATTTCAGTGAATTTCTGCTTAAGACGAGCTAAAAAATCCGCCAATGGGGTAAGATAAATAATCTTGTATTAAGGTTTTCATTTTCTTAGTCACTAAATTCATGATTATTTGTAATAACCTATTGGCAGATTTTTTTGATTATTTTAAGCACAAATTCAATGAAATTTCATATTTTTGTCCAATCGAGAAAACGCATCTTGATTCAAGAATTTGCAGACATTTGTACTGGAAAAAAAGGAAAAAATACAAAGTAAGAAAGTCAGTTTTTGCAGTGTTCGACTACATAATACCGACAAAATACTATTTTAAATGGGTTTTTAAATGTAATGAGATGTTGTGTTTGAAGAACAAGACTAAAGAATAACAGATGATTTGCGTCTCTCCTCGGATCAGAAAAGATTTGGGGAGGAAGAGTTTGACCTCACGGTCCAGTCGGAATCTTCACGCTCAGTTAAAACACAAAAACCATCTTTGAAAAGTGTAAGAATGACATCTCACGATGTCTCGCCTACAGGGGGCGCTGTTGCACACCCCAGTCTTTATCATGTACAGTATATGTTATCATTTCACGTGTTGAATGCTGGGAAACGTAGTGATCACAGATTGTTTTCTCCAGTGTCATGTTAAGGGTGTAAAAGTGCTCCAAAACTCCTTAAGCGTTTCGAGATTGCCAAAATGAAACATTTCCCAAAATGGTTCCTAATAAATGATTCTACAGTTTGAACTTGTTGTGAAATAGCTTTAATAATTACAATACAGTTTTTAATAGAAATAACCTTTCAAAAGAAAAATCAAGTAAGCAAAATGAAGAAGCAGGATAAACTCACACGTGTCCGGTCTCATGCGCCACCACAAACGCAGATGAAAAGCCGTCTTCATGGTTGAGCGTGCAGCTCCTCAGCGGGTGACACATGCCCGTTACTGGAGCGTAACCTGGGCAACAGAGATGAAAGCGAAACGATGATGGGCTGGAATGTGACACAAGGTGAGACGTCTAAAACTCTTTCAGTAAAACACCCAGTGAGCTGACTTCAAACACCACTTCAAAGGTCAACTCAAATCTTCTTGACGCAAGCACTTTACTCTGCACACTGAGAGCTTTCAACTACATAGGATCACTAATGTTAAACTACTGTATAAGGAACGACTGGGACTTCTAGAAACAACTTTCAACTGAAAGACACCATTAGGGCCGGCCCAAGCCTTTACTGGGCCCCAAGCGGAATTTAATTTGGGGGTCCCCTGTGCCCCCCAATACAACTTTGATTATTTGCACGAACACTTTAAACCTAACACATCCAATTCTATTAGTTGTAGCTGTGTTTGGGATGTAGGGATGTCATAAAAATTGATAATTTTGAACCATACAAAGTACTGTTGGCTATTGCCACGTGCTACTTTAAACTGGTTTTGTGCTCCAGAGTCACATTTTTACAATGGGACAGTTCAAAACCACTATACTACAGTTTACCAGAGTAAACACAATAGCTTACTACAGTATTTTTGCCTCATGGTCAAGATTCATTCTTCTATGTGAATTTTCTGAAACTGGTTTCAACAAAGCCCAGATGTGTACATGTGCTGTTTAGTTTATATTTTTATAGCTCTTGGTATCAGTCAGGAGCACAAGCGACTGTTAAACTCAATCCCACACAATACAGAGATGCTCTTAAGACACACAAACATAACAACACAACACAACACGAGACAAACAGAGAAGTCCACTCGATCAAGAGATGTGCAGCGCTCGAGCACAGCTTAATGCCCGGTCCAGACTCTTCTCATCTCATCTCAATCATTCATGCGAATGAAACAGACAGTCTTTGGCATGCAGATGAAAAGCAGAAGATGCAGAAGCTTCCCTCTTGAAACAAACAAACCAACACTCTCTAAGGGTTTGCTGTTCCGGGCTGATTTAGGCTAGTCTTCTAAACCAGCAATCCAGACCAGTTTTCACCTTACATGTGATGTGTTAGCAGAGTTATGAAGCGCTGTGCTTTTTCTCTGTTGTTAAAGCACCAAAAACAAGTCAGCCTGTCCAGCATCCCTCCATCCCAGTTCTGATATCTTCTCTCTTTATGAGCCTTAAAGGATGCTGAAGGTTATTGAACATTTTACATAACAAGATCAAACACATATTAAGGCAAGCAGGCGGTGTTTGCATCAGAAAGCAAGCGCTGTTGACATCAGATAAATAAAACTCAAGCCGATGTGAGCTTTGCATTATTCAGCAGAAGCGATGTCTGTGTAGCCAAATCGACAAGTGACAAACGGATCTGACAAACAGATGAAGACAGTACAACAACAGAGCTTCAGCCCTGTTACCACATCATTTCACACTCACAAAATAATGGTTCAACAGTGTGATGAACGACAGGTTAACAATGCAAAGTTCAACTTCAGTTGAAGTTTTACACAAATTTTCAATGCAAAATGTCAACCCTGCTACTGTACGAAAAACGACTTAACGTGCACATTTCCCAAACACGTTCACATGTATGTTTTGAAAGCGTGCATCTATATTTGGCCCGAGGGTTAAATGTTGAAACGAGCGTGTTATGTTTGCTCGGGGGGGGTGAAAGGTCGAGGTTTGAATACTGCGGGATGCACCCACTGCCATGTTATGAGCACAACACACCCGCAGTCATAGTAACAGCAGAGGAAACAGGTATAAATGATCGTCTTTTAAACATCACACAAACATCTCAAAACCTACAACATCCATCAGAAGAGAGTCTCTGGACTTCAAAGACAAGAGGTCACGTCTCAGTGAGCATCGGGGGTGAAGATCGGGGTGGACGTCAAACAAGGACGTGACCTTCATTCATTTTGTCTTTTCTATTACACTCGCCCCAAAAACGCTAATGAAACACTTTTAATGGGACAAAAACGTCATATTTCTTTTAAGGTTTCTAAATTACGTAAGCACAGAAAAACACAAACATTTATTATACTTCGACATGCACTCCATCTCTTGAATAAGTTGTGTAGTTGTGGACTTTATCAGAAGAAAGATTTCATTTGAAACAAAATTGAGGCTGTGAGGAAAATAACATAGTTTCTGTTTCTATTAGAAATGTTTTGGTTGGACATCATTGAATTCATTTGTCAGAAATATAAAAATGTAAATGTAAAGTACGCCCGTCAATCACTGCACTCACTCCGTTCATCACAAATTAAATCTACTCTGAATAAAGGCCACAGTTTCAATTTATTTAAACAAATTATTTACAAATTATTTGTGTTTTTAAACGTACTTAGTTTTAATAACATGCAAAAAAATCAAACATGAGAGAAATAACTAAGAATATTAGTACACTAAATGGATGATGGGATGTCGCAGCTATCATAAAGGCTAAACTACCAACATTTTTCTTTTTCTTCTACATGCCAAAAACTCTCCTTCGCAACACGGCGATAAAAGAGTATTTTTGGTTGTCACGGGTTGGCGTCACTGTCCGGTTCACGTGGTGTACCGGTGTCATGATGCCAACCGTCAGAAGAGAATTAGTGTGAAGCACTTACTCTGCACAGCCTCGATCGAGAGAGACACAGTACCTTGCATACCTGCGGGACCAAAATCTTGCCTGGTGAGGAAGATGGCGTGATCGTGATGTTCGGCGTGATCAGGGTCCAGTTTCTGCTGACTGTTTGCCCAGCGACACACCTGCTCCAGACTCCGAGATGGATTCCCGCGTTCAATCAGACTCACAGACTAACACACACACAAACAAACAAACAACATAACGACTGTTGAGTCCAGACTGGTTGAGTTTAGACCCTCAGAAACTGAAGCAAAACCAGATCTCAATATAAACTCACCATTTCTCATCAAACTTTTCTGAAACCAAATGATCTGATCTATCTCTAGCTTTACCCTCTTCCTTCATGTCAGCAATTAGCTAATGTGTGTTTTATGAGACACATCTGAGACCGGATGAGTCATGAGCGGAGAGAAAGTTCAGTGTGAGCTGGGCGAGGGTATTTTAAGGACATAGAGTCGGTTGTTTATCAGAAATTTACTCCCAAATCATCTTTCAAGAATGTCACTGTATATCTCAAAGACTTTTAATATCATAAATAACAGTGAGTAGATGTCGATCAGAATAAAGCAGACTGAACGTCTGATGTACACAGTCTGATCTCTGCTGGACGTCTATGAGAGACTTTTAACTCCAGACACCATACAAAATATCCATCTTTGGACATTTATTATGTTATGTCTCTGTCACTCTTCAGAAGGACTGGAGGTGCTCGCTCACCTGACGATAACCCACCAGTATCATCCGGACCAGAACAATGTTGATGTTTGTTCCCAGAGATTCATCATGATAGATTTCATCCACCTGTGACACACACAACAAAAAACAACAAGTCAAAAACAACAAAATTCTGATTCAACCTCAACCGACAGGAAATCAGCACGACACAAAATCTATTTCCGTCTGTAACCTGCTGCCTTCTGAACAGAAACACTACAAAGCCATGTTTGTAGTGTTTTTATACACGAAGAATATACAATAAAACACATGTTTGTGTGTAAGAAAGCAAAGGACGGAGAGTCTGAGATTGTGAAAACTCTTGCATGTGTCGACGTTTCTCCAAATGAAATCCTGCAGGTGTGTTAAACAGACAATAAAACACAGAGAACTGTTAGAAGAAACACCACACAATCCACCGGCCAATCAGACGTGCCCACACAGAAACACGTCACATTACAGACGTAATAACACAATAGAAGAAATTCTTACACATCACGGCTGTCATGAGATCAAATTTTCACTGCACACTTATCACGGCCCACAGAACTCACAAAACAATATTATCACAACACAACACAATAAAAAGAATCAATAAATAATAATTATGGAAAATAATCAATAAATACTAATAGTAAAGTCACGGATTGTGTATGATGTAACGCCGTTGTCAATGTTCTTAAAGGGACAGAAGACAAAAACAAAATCTGACTGTAAATTCATTGGATTCTGGTGGTAATTAAGTCTTCAAACATCTGCCAAAGTTTGTTATTATGGAATGCCAAAAACGTCTGAGCGACTAAAAATGAGTCTGGACGGTAAGGCTGATGTATAACACACACACACACACAGTTAATGAGGCTCTCGTGTGGAATTTAAACAAAACTCTGCAGCACATTCATCTGAACATGAACCGTCTGCACAACCACACACACACACACACAGCCAAAAACAAGAGATTTTTCCATTAATCAGGAGGATTGAATGACAAAATGGGGTCGTGGAGTTTGCAGATGTGTTGTGGTTAAACTCAAACATCACTTCCTCTTTGTGATGCATCTGCGGCCGGAGAGCAAAAAATCTGTTTTCTTTTTCATTTACTGTTAAAGGTTTAGTTCACTCAAAAACAACAATTCTGCCATTAACCTTTTGTCATTTCAAGCCTGTGGGACGTCCTTCCTTCCGCACAACACAAAAGAAGATATTTTGAAGAATGGACCCCATTCACTTGCGTTGGGCTCCAGTGCTGTTCATCTACCGGCTTTCTTCAAAATATCTTCTTTCCTGTTGTGCAGAAGAACAAAAGCTCATAAAGGTTTGAAGTGACAAGAGAGCGAGTAAATGACAGAATGTTCGCTTGGGGGTGAACTGTCCCTTTAAGAGTGTCTGCAGCTGTATGACTGTAAGCAAAACAAAAACAGGAAAAGTCAGCGGAAGAAAAACTGGAATGATCTGTGAGAAAGTAAACCAGGTTGATTTGATTTCTTTAAGATCACTCTCAAGGAGATTTTAGACCAAGTAAAACATCCCATCTGGTGTGGTAGACGGGTTGTTATTATGTGTTGGTTTGTGATGACGCGATCCTCATCCTGCCATGCTGACACTTGTCTGGAATGATGTCAGCGTGTTTTCATACATGTAGGATCTCTGAGGATCGGCTTCAGCATTCAAGAAGACATGATAACTCTCACACTGTGACATTGCTGCGTTTCTGAACACATTTTGGTTATGAATGATGTGCGACTCCGTCTGGTGACCTCACGAGAGTTTGTTTACGGCAGAAAGTGCAAATCATCTCGCAGACTAAACATCTGAAAAACAGTTCTGTGAAGGACAGAAAGACTGATGACTTTTGCTTTCGTCTCATCTGCGTCTCAGATATTTCTGTTTCTGAGAAAAATCAGTCAAATGTGTCCGTCATGAGAGTTTGAGAAGTCAACTGGGCTCAGATTTGTCTGAGATCAAAAGTCAGTATTATTGAAGATCTCAGTAAACATTTCTCATCACATTTACTCAAATTCACCTCTACAATCTACATTAATTTACACCTCCAGACTCTTTGTGTGTCTCAACAATCACACTTTCTTTCATTCTCTTTTTTTCTTCTCCAAAACATGTTAAGTTGAGACTTAAACTAAGATCTCCTGAGCTATAAAACATGTAACATTAGTGTTTTGACAGACGCGTCACGCTGGAAGTTTCAAGGTTCACCAGAAAGCTTCAGATTGCAAACACATGTTGATTTTCTTGTAATGAGAAGTGCAGCTGTTTCTGAAGGTGTTGAACGTCACCGCTCGGGTTCAACGTCACACCATCACAAGAGAGAAGCTGAACCATCACTGGATACCATCAACACGAAGAGGACGTTCAGAAATCACTCTCCGGTGAGTCAACACCCACACGTGGAGCAGCGGAGATGGATCTCAAACACACGCCGAGGATCAAAACATCTCATCATTTCATCAAACACAAAGGTCAAGATGTTCAGACGTACGAATGGTATAGTCAGCAAAATCAAAAACATTCAAGCAAATGTACAATTGCGTCGTCATTCACAGTCCGAACCCGTATGATGTCATTCTGTTTTCAGTAATACGGGCTTGAAATGACGTGAGGTGGTTTTGGGGAATGCAATTGTTTGTGAACTCTGTTCTCCATCACGGTGGTCAGTGTTCAGTGTCTGATCGGACCACCGCTGCGCTCCTGACGGTAACAGTTACGCCATGAAACCGGCTCCCTGACTTGAGGGATTTTCTCTTCATAAGCAGATTAAGGTGGCAGGAGCTGGTGGAACATGAATTGGTCAGGTTTATTCCTCTCTCTCTCTCTCTCTCTCTCTCTCTTCACTAATCCCACAGCTGGTGTCCGGCGCCCGACTGCTGCAGATCAGCACTTTAAACATACTGGGGGGTCAAGAGCAATGAACTATGGGAAAAAAAGACACCGACACCGACACTGACCTCTGACATTGACATTCACATCCAGAAAATTGATTTAACTGTCTGATTTTTATTGCTCAATTCTCTTTCATAGCTCAGGAGATCTCACTTGTGTCTCATTTATGTCTCAACTCAAGGAGGTGGAGGTGTAAAATAATGTTGATTGTAAATGTGACAAGAAATGTTTGAGTTCACATTGAGATCTTCAATAATATTGACTTTGATTGCAGACGAGACAAATCTGAGCTCAGTTTGACACGTCGTTGACATCTCTTCTCAAACTCTCACGACGTCAGATTTCTGACTCATTTTCTCAGAAAGAGAAAGGTCTGAGACGCAGATGAGACTTAAGCAAGTGTTTCCATTCAGTCTCCATTTAAACTCAAACGACTGAGATATCAAAGAATGAAAGAGTTTAAAAACTCCTTTAAAATTCACCTTTCCAACAGTAGACGCATGGAAGACGAAAGTGAGACATGAGACATGAATGCACACTTTTGAAGGACATAAAGTCAATCGCTCGTCTTTTTTCTCGTGTGATCTCATCCATTGCAAGTCTTTCTCTCAGAAAGTCAGTTTCACATCATTTTACAAACATATTTAGATTGAAAACCAATAAAGCGTAGCATGAGGTGTATTTCTTCATGTTCAGTATTGATGTTTCACTTACTATGTTCATGAGTGTCAGGACGTAGTTCTGCACGTGTTCTTTGCCATGAAAACGCACAACGGAGTCGTCCACCGCGAGCAGCACCTCAATGTTATAGTTTTCTTTCTCTGCATGTCTGCGATTGCGCTGCGTCTCTGACAGCTTCTCCTCCAACGTGTTGACGGCGTCCGGCAGCTCAGCGACCCCCACATCTGCCACTAACAACACAAACACAAGCTTTTACACACTACATCTGGATGAGACGTTTACAGCTATCGATTACAAATCCTGTTAATATTCAAGCTGTTCTATCAAAACAGAAGCAGGAGGTTGGAATTGAAATAAAATGAATGGACGTCATGAATTTATCACAGAAGATCAAAGGCTGCAGAATCAAAGCCACTCATCTTAACTTGTCCTGCCGTAACATTTAAAAAAAATGGAGGGACGTTAAATAGACATCCTGAGACGCGGCATCTTTGAAAGTCCAAAACGCTGTTACATTCAATACAAAGGTAATTCCTGCCGCTCATAATGATAAATGGACGTTTAATAAAGTGATTTGATCGGTCTGTCCAAGAAACGTAATGTTATTCACAACGTTATACTCGGCAATCCACAGCCACAGGCAAACGGTTTTTTGCACGCGAAAGATCACGTTCCAAACACGTCTTGTGCTCTTGAAAGAAACTGCAGGAAGGGGACCGATAAGGGAAACACTGTGTTGTTTTTATTACTGCATTAAGATTGTACGAAAATACGGTATATT
This sequence comes from Triplophysa dalaica, assembly GCF_015846415.1. NCBI lineage: Eukaryota > Metazoa > Chordata > Actinopteri > Cypriniformes > Nemacheilidae > Triplophysa > Triplophysa dalaica. The sequence continues at coordinate 22,023,048 of NC_079558.1, forward strand.
TATGAAAAAAGCTGTTCATCTCCCTCCAGAACTTGCACTTTAAAGGATCTTCCCTTCGAAGGCCCGACTCACATTTCGCATCTTTACCGTGTGCAAATTCGTTATTCTAAATGTAGACGTGTGCAAATAGAGGGCGGCGCGCACATTTTTCTATGCGCGTTGACGCCACATCGAGATGGAAAACTTTTTAGAGTGCCTCGGTGCACCGTGGGTCATTCCAAGAGACAGTTTAAGACTTTGGTTGCAATTGCCATGCACCTGAAAATGCGATATAAGCATTCAGAATCTTCCACAGACCAGTTGATTTGCTTTATAAGACGCCAGTTTAACACCAGCAGGGTCAGGGATTACTTTTGTGATGAATGTGTTAGTGTTTTTGACTTTCATTGATTCAACCAAATATCTTCTTTGGCATCTATAAAAGCCAAATACTGGATGCATTATGTGTGTGCATGATTTAATATATGACCTATAAGTAAAGAGCGTGGAACGGGATTGTTGGCGTTTGGTGTGAACCCCTTTGCTGTTAGACGCCTCTTTTGAATTGTTTTCAGTTGGCAGGGAGCATTTCGCGGTGCTTATGCGTGCCGGGCAACTCACATAAGAATCATTCAAATAAAAAAAAATTGTATCATATATTTTCATATTGTATTAATAATTTTAATATACATACATCTGTTTTTACACACATGAACTTGTGTCACGTGACCTCGTCTCACCTTCGTTCTGAAGGTCATCTCTCCTCTGACCTCCGTCTCTTTTGATGGCTGACCTTCTGTACACCACATGAACCCGACCTTTGACCTCCACCTCCTGCTGGCCTTTCTCCAGAGGCTCGATGAAGAACTCTTCATCACCAGTGCGGATCAGACCGGCCTGAAAACACACACGCACACACATCATACAGTACTGTCTGGAAGAAGCCCCTCCCATGACGTGAGTATGTTGTGAATTTCACGTACAAATGAAGCGAGTAAACTCAAAATGTCAGAAGCATCCAATTACGCGCGAATAGCACAATTTATTGCCGCAAGTCTCGTTTGGTGGAAACACTCTATTACTATTCCATCATCATTCAAAGCTCATGAAATCTAATAGAGTTCACAACTTAACTAGTTTTAACTTAGTCTCAATTGTTTCTCCAAAGCTGCTCAAGAGAATCAGATGAGAGTGTGAAGAGTCTGGAGGTGTAAACGCTGATTGTACCGGTGAAATCATCTGGATTTGAGTAAATGTGATGAGAAATGTTTGAGTTGACATTGAGATCTTCACTAATATTGAGCCGGGTTTAAGTTCAGTCTGTGGGGTCACAATCTGACCATCACTTCCGTATACCAGCGCGATCTCTTGTTTCCGAGAAGCTTCCTATAAAAGGAAAAGTGACAGCTGTTTGAGAGCAAATATACACTAAATTCCACATATCATCTCGACGGAGTTTGAAGGTGGATATTTATAATATAGCGAGAGCGTCTGTATGGCCTCATACTGCTGTTTGCGTTTCACACGGGTGAGCGAGAAGATTCACACGAGAAAAGAACAAGAAAAAACTACATTGAACGTGTATTTCATGTATGAACAAATAAACTTGACGTGCATTTGCTGAAGGACACAACAGCGTTTGTCTGCATCTCTAATCAGAATGTTTCACGGTAAAAACTATTAAACAACAGACGCTTGTGACAGAAACTCTTATGAGAAATCTCCACAAAGAGCCTCTCTGACAGCAAACATGAATGCTGACTTTTTTAGCGCTGCTCAGCAAACAAGAAAACAAAGAAAGACGAGAGTCCAGGAAACACTGGAAGAATCCCATAAAAAGCTCTCTTACCATCCTGCCACGACACAACCCGTCATTTGAGGGAGATTGTCTGTCAACCTATAATTTGTAGTCAAAAAGTCAGATTGACTCAGTTGGAAGTAAACAATCCTGAAGACCAAACCAGTGCGCCGTGATCTGGATGTATTTCGATGATTTGTTTGTTAATAAAGTGTGTAAATATGTAGAGTATCAGACTGACTGAAGATTCTGTTCAAATCACATTCACGTCTCTGTTGAACTGTCACTTCTGTAAAAGTTTCATGAAAAAAGAACGATTCATCACTAAACCACCCAGAACACCAGAGCAACGGGTTCACAAGACTCAACACCCTTGCAGCCACATAGCAACACATTCACAAGAGTCAGAGACAAACAGAATCTATGAGTTATACAACAGACCTCTTTAGAAGAACTTCCTGTTACACTCCACAAACCTTTTTATAACCCTATCAAAATGTTAAAGTAACGTACACATTTCAGAGTGAAATCGAATTTTTTATGAGAAAAGTAGTGGGCGTGGCTTTCATCCAATCAAACTTCTCTGCAATTTGATTGGATGCATGAAAACAGTCGAATATGAAAATGGCAGCAGACTGACCATCGAAGGGGAGGAGTTAACGGATGCCCCGCCCATGGATAGTCATTACAGGAAGATAGTGTATTTTCAGATTTTAACGAAAGATTATGATGGCAAACAACTTTTAAAAAGAGAATGACCCACATTTATAAACTATTTACAATAAACGCTGCAATATTTCATGAAAAAATAAGAATTGTCGTTTTCAATTTCACTGGGACTTTAAACAAATATCTTTAAGATGTAATCATATAAGTAAGATAAAAAACAAATAAACATTGAATATTTGTATCAATTCATCTAAATTAGTGATAGAGTAAAAATAAATAAGAGGTCAAAAATAAGATATGTTTTTAAATAACACGTGGGTAGTATAAAGAATATATATTTTACATTGTATTTAATGTGGAATTGAAGGAATTACAAAACAACTACACAACATAAACGTCTGTACATCAGTTTTCTAATGAGATCTCATGTCAGGGCATCAGTTGATTGACAGGTCTGTTGCCGGGTGACCTTGACTCTTTTTAACTGATGGAAACACAAATAGCCGCTCCATCCGGCCTGAGTACAGTTAACATACAGTTTCCAGCACAGACACAATTAGATCATACATCATCACTGCTGCATTCACACACACAAACATATGAACCTACACACTTCACACACAAAAACATTCACACACATCACTCAAAATAAAAGACAAACGCGTCACATGCAAATATATGCACAAACACACACCTCACACGCATATATATGCACAAAACACACCTCACACGCATATATATGCACAAACACACACCTCACACTCATATATATGCACAAACACACACCTCACATGCAAACAGATGCACACAAACACATGCACCAATGCACACACACACATCACATGCATCCATGCACACGCATACAAACCTCAAACTACATTAAACTGAGACGGCAGAAAGTCTCCCAGAATCCTTCATAGATTCAGTGTGAGATGGGAAACCTTACACACAGACGTTCACGCGTCTGTGAAGCACATAAACAAAACTACACGGCAGCGCTGGCAGGTGTAGATTTCTCCCAAGCGGGAGGTCTGACAATATTTAGCAGGCGTGAAGAGATGGAGAAGATTCACAGCATTCCACCTCTCCGTGTGTACCGTCAACTACATTTGCCGTGGCTGTACCGTCTGAGCAAGAGACTAAAATACTCAAATGACAGCTGTCAGATTGAGTTTGTAAGAGTGTAATAATGCACACTCAGCGTTCTCTGTGCACGCTGCATCTCTACACGCCTCACAGTGCTCCACACGCAGCTCCTGCAAGCCAAGACGTGCCGCTGTTGATGTTGGCGCGCTCTCTATCACACGCGTGACAGCTGATCGCTCATTACCGTGGCAGGCGAGCTTCCTCTCAGCCTGCCTGATACCGATGACCTCATAGGCTTAAAACGAATGCCCCGCTATTCATAAAACCTTGAAACGGCTCTCTGCGTGACCGTAAAGCCTCGTGGGTAATGTGCACCTCTTATCTGGCAGCAGCTGTCTGGACGTTCAGGAATTTCTGCAGGGCGCATTTAGACATCACATGGACCTCCATCAGAGGCTGTGTGTGCGATAACCGCAGGCTTATAAAGTGGAACCAACTTTCAAGTGGAGCTGCGATGAACGGGAACTCAAAACTCATCGACACGCTGCGCTGCGCCGTCAATATGTTTTTCTGCACTGGATCATTTACGGTCAGCGAGAATGAGGTTGCGTCTGAGGCTGCAGCTCAATATTGGAATATAAACACTGGACAGTAGAGGTTATCCCCTCACAAAACAACCAGAAAACCTCAGAGAGCACAACACAGTTGATCTACTCATCATGTGGTGACATCATTTAAGGGCTGATAATAAAGAAAAATATCAGACACAATTAGGTTTAACATAAAGAATATAAAGTTTATTTATTCTTTATTTATTTACTATTATTTGTGAATTAGCCTATAATTTAGTTTCGTCAGGTAATAAAGTTTTTAAGTAGCAACAAACCAGACCAAAAAAAATATTTTTGATTGTTTGAAACGAGTTTAAATACCACGATAATAGTTTATACTACAATGAAATGATCGTCGCTGTCCTTCTGAAACCTAGTATGTCTGTTTTTCAGAAAACTGATAAACACTGTACTTTTCCAATGATCACATACTGTTTGGTCAACGTTGACAAGCACTTTTTAATACTTTTATTGGATAGATATTTGCAAAACCCAGGGACAAACATAACAGGTGGCTAATAGTAATGATTTATAGCAACAACCAAAAATAATCATTAAATATGGAGATAGGAGTTTTCATAAGGACTCTGTTTAGTAACTCTGTTTAAATGATGATGATGATCAACAGGTTTAACACAAAACTTTGCATGTGGTGTCGTCTCTTCACATGCACACAGTGTGAAGACTGTAACCTGTTCATACGCACACGTTCACTGCGATGCAGACGTGCTGAAGACGTGTGAAACGGTCCGAGACATATGGACGACCTCACGTAAGTCTCACATACACATCTCAACTTTCATCAGTGTGTCAAACTGTCAAGCCAACACCAACGTCATCACTTACAATCTCCCATAAAGACTGAAATATACTTCATAAAGCTTGCGTTGTTATACCATCCCAGAATAACAGTTTATAACAGTCTCGTTCGTAACATAAGAATCTCTCAGATGTTTCTCTTAAAATTCCAGAAGAGAAATGAAATGAGATGACATACAGTAGAGGTCATTGAAAACGACCTCACGTTGTGTCAATGACATTTACACAAAGCCTCTGATATTTTCATATAGAGACACCGAACAAACGCACGGCAATTACGGAAAAAACTTGTACTGTACGTGCAAGTTTTGTTCCGTCATCAATGCGGTGCCAATGTACAGTAGGACCGTCGCAAACTCGAAGCGGCTTGAATTCATGATAATTTGTTTTTTCATGATGTTTTGGGGTTATGCCATAAGAAAGTTGGCTAAATGGTTATATCCGTCTGTGTTATGTTCATTGAGTTATGCTTTGTTACCTTAGGAAAATTAGCCATTGTTTTACTACGCTTAAAACAAAAAACATAATTTTCATAGTTAAACAATATTCGACCACAAAATAACTATGGTTTAATTAGCGGATGAACCACTCGTCGTCCATTTATGTTCTTATGTCAGGGATATGTGATGTGAAATACAAATGGAAGTCCGCGCAGGGTGTTTATTTTGAAATTGACATGTTTTTTTATTTTATTTTGTATTGGCTGTGCGATTTGGATGCATCGTCCGTCAAAATAGACCCTTTTGAAATGTGGCACGGTGCGTCTGGTATAAACGCAGGCATTGACTAGAATGACCGCATCAGTTCCGGTAGCCGCGTCAGAGCCGTAACGTGCTGCACACACGTGCGGTGTAAATTAGGGGTTAGGCACGGTTCACATTTCGCGTCTTTTCCGTGCGCACATTGGTTATTTGTTATGTAGACGCACGATGTGCGCGGGGAAATAGGGGGCGACATGGTCGCAACAAACTCTTTTTTCAGGCGCACCGGATCGAGATGAAAAAATCTCATCTTTTCAGAAAGCCGCAAGCGCAGCGCAGGTCATGTGACAAGAACCAACCAGCCAATATAGACAAGCTCAATGAAGACGGTGACACTGATGATCACAGCATAACTAAATCTAGTAGTAGAGTTATTGGCGGGTATTTTCAGTGCATATAATCCATATTTCCTTTGTTTATACCTCCTCGTCTCAACAGCTATTGTGGCCCATGGTTGCTTAGCGACGCCAGGAGATCGCAAAGTCTAGGTGCTTTGGAAAAAACACAATCCAGCTCGCGTTTTCCACGCAGTTTAGGACGCGAAATGTGAACAGCACCTTAGAAGAACTGTCTTTAGATCATAAAACTGTAGCAATTTCCTCTCCAGCTGATCTCACTGCTGTCCATGAGAAACAAATGAGACTCAGGGGATCTCTTGCGTCCTGTCTTGGTGCGTTCTCCCAAAAACCGAGCCGTATAAATCACGCTTAAGACAGACGACGCCGACACACAAAACATCAACAGAGTTTTCACACATTCCATGTGTACGCATCACAGAAGAGAAACTACAGATGATGAGATCTCTTTCATATCTCCATTGTGTCTCTCACGAAGGCATCAGTGGAGACGTCAACTTTCACCTGCGTCAAACTTCTGGAAACTATTTCTGTGATGGAATACAATAAATCACTCATGACGTTTGCTTTCGTCTGTTCTGCGTCGCAGATGTTTCACTTTCTGAGTTTGAGAAGAGATCTCAATGTGTCAAACTGAGCTCAGATTTGTCTCGTGCAATCAAAAGTCGATATTATTTTAGAACTCAAACATTTCTCATCAAATTCAGATGATTTGGCCTCGACAATCTACATTCATTTACATCTCCACACGCTTCATGTGTTCACACACAACACAACTCCTCTCATCTGATTCTCTTTAAATTCATCCGGAGAAACATCTGAGACTCAAATGAGAAGCAAATGAATCTTGTCTTGAGCTGGGAGGCCGTCACTTTCACTTTTCATTCATATTTTTATCTTTATGGGACCGTGAGCACAGAATGTGTGTATTGTAGTGTTGTGTTGTGTTGTGTCAGGTGAGGTGCTGCAGTATCGGTTGCGGCGTCGCAGTGGACAGCGTGTCATTGTCTTCGTGGCTCTGTAAGTCATTAGCTATGAGAGATCAATGCGGCTCTAGTGAAAGATCTCATTGTGTGCTCGTCCGTGCCGGTGAACAGAGACGCTCTCTGTGCTGCCTTTCGCTGCCTTCTAAAAGCAAAGCTGTTTTCTTTCAACCAATGACGGTGAAGCGAAACACAGACGTGCTGTCAGAAAGCGTCCAGCGTGCATTGTGTAGAGCGCAGCAACGCTGGCATAATATAAACCGAAACGCCGCATAAACACATTTGTGCCCACAGCTGGATTCTCCCTGCGTGCCATTTCAGAAGCGTTCACTGTCAAGGGTGCACTTACTCATGAGGGGTTAAAAGGGTCAGAGGTGAAAGGTTAACAGAACGTTCATGCACTTACGCACAGTGACCTCAGTCTGTGACCTTGTGGAAAGTTTCCAGACAAAGAGCAGCAGCAGCATTTGTTGGAATCATCGGTGCCCTCACACCCTCATGCCCAAAAATACTTCATGTACCACTGATTCCCAAAGTCCCCTGAGTAGGGAGTGTGCCCGTGATGCCCAAAACCGCCCTTTATATCTAGACCACGTCTACAGCATGATGCCCAGAACTGTCGTCTGTGTTTGGAACACACCTTCCGTGCCAAAACCTCACACCCGCATGTGTTGCCCAGTGTGCCCTTTTAATGCCCAAAAACTGGCCTCCTGGTGCCCGCGGGTGCCAACGTCACCATCACGGTGCCAGCCATCCACGTTTTCATCTCACAGTCACTTACCAGCCCGTCGCAGTTGCTGATGGCCACGGACGCCTTCGGCATGTCCGTCACATCTCCGGTGAACACGCAGTCTCCGTGGATGCGCTGCGTGTCCACGCGCTGAAAGTCCTCCTGCCGCTGAACGAAAGCGCCCGGGGCCACGAGCCTCCTGTTGGCCTTCAGGCGCAAGTGCAGCTCGCGTCCAAACACGGTGACGTTGAAGAACAGCTGCTGTCCGTTACCGGGCGCGGGGGCGTCGCGCGGGACCCGTTTCCTCCCGCTCGGTGACGCCCGGGTTGACAGCACGTGAGAGACGAACCGGCCGCGCGCGTCGCTGCTGAACGGGACAATCAGACCGAATTCACTCAACTTATCGGAGACATTCCCTGACAAAAGACACACATTACCATTTACTTAGCATTTAACATAGAGAGATAGACAGACAGACAAACAGACAGACAGACAGACAGACAGACATATAGTCAGATAAATAGACAGACAGACATATAGACATAGACAGAAAGACAGACAGACATTAGATAGATAGATAGATAGATAGATAGATAGATAGATAGATAGATAGATAGATAGATAGATAGATAGATAGATAGATAGATAGATAGATAGATAGATAGATAGATAGAGAGATAGATAGATAGATAGACAGAGAGATTTCACAATGCATTTAAAAGTTAAGTTAAGACAAATAAATATCTATACATCATGCATTAAACCGAAAATGTCGTTTGACCATTTCGACGGTTTTATCGTGGTCGAGTTTGTTTTTTTCTCATGCAAAACGTTTCTTATGGAAGTCTGTGCAGAATCCAGGTGTTGAACATTACTCTCGTAAAGTTGAATAATCATGTTGACTCACCGTGAGATCTTGCAGCATAACTAGAGTCCAGAAATAAGAGACTCACTGTACAGTACACGACTATATGAACGTAATCCATAACTGCAACGCGTTTTCTTTAAACGACACCGAACCCGTTCACGAGGACTCGTGTGTGTGAGATCGCATTGTGAATCTCTCAACTCCACACTGACGGACGGAGAGTTTTTCCAGACTTGTGATGGACTGAACTGTGCTGGGATCAGATGGGACAGCCCCATCACTGAGAGCTGATGACGACAGAGGGCGAAAAGCGACTTTGATATCGCACAGAACCGCACGAGGCAAACGGTTTAAATCGGTCGAAATCGAAACGTGTCGATGTCTAAAAGTTGCGTTGTGAAGTGTGTGTGTTGTTTCCGCGCAGAACGCACAGCCGAACATCACTGGACAAAAAGTGCTTATTTATAAATGAGTGTTTAAAGGGATACACCCCAAAAACAAGCAACTTTCTGACAAGTCATTTATTCCTTCACGTCCACCACTGAAATAAACGCCATTAACTTCACATAAAGACACGTGTGTGTGTGCAGAAGTTTCAGTTTGATCCTCTGCTCCGGTCACTGTGTGGAAAAGAGTCAAAGTCAGAATGATGGCGAGTAAATAATCCCTCAATAATTAATATAAAACAAGTCTTAGTTTAATCAATTCATATACGTCACAACGTTTTTGCTCGCTGGCAAGATAACACATTTGTTCTCGATATTGAATCAAAGATTTTGTTGAATGACGTTTAGACTCAGTTTGAAGTGCAGCTCCTCCTACTGGACGGAACGTCACTAACTTTTTAGCTGAAGGGTTCATTCCAAAAATATTCTTATATTATTCTTTCTCATGTGTTTGTAAATCTGTATGTGAGTCTTTCCTCGGTAGAACACGACAGAAGATATTTTGAGAAATGTCTCGGGGGTTTTGTGTTCATGCAATGGAAGTCAATGGAGTTCAGTGTTTCATGATTATCAACATTCTTCAAAATATCTTCTGTTGTGTTCTGAAGAAGAAAGTAACTCACGCAGGTTTAAAATGACATTAGAGTGAGTAAATGATGAAAGACATTGTGACCCTGGACCACAAAACCAGTCTTAAGTCACACAGGACAAAAATACATTGTGTGGGTCAAAATTATCCATTTTTCTTTTATGCCAAAAAATCATTAGGATGTTAATTACAGATCATGTTCCATGAAGATATTTTGTAAATTTCCTACCGTAAATATATCAAAACTTTATTTTTGTGAGTGGATGACGTCCTGCTACAGTGCCTCTGATTCTTCAAAGACAGTTTTCTCAATATTTAGATTTTTTTGCACTCTCAGATTCCAGAGTTTTAAATGACTGAATCTCAGCCAGATATTGTCCTATTCTTACAACTCATACATCAATAGAAGCTTATTTATTCATCTTTCGGCCGATGTACAAATCTCAATTTTGGAAAATAGATCCAAAAGACCGATTTTGTAATCCAGGGTCACATTTCTTTTTGGGATGTAAAGGTTGCAAAGTATAAACCAATGCAAACCCATACCGGTTAAAATGTTCAAATGATACGTTGAGAATAAATGTTTACTGAAAACACACAAACGTTGGCATGAGAAGTTCCTGAAAAGCAAGATTGAAACACAAGTAACATCACGAGTGGGTTCAGCAGACTTGTGTCTGTACATGACATATATGACACACGTGTGTGATCATGGAAACCTTTCTGTCTATTAACAGTTTCTCACGTATATAAATCAGAGCTGACAGAGACAAATCCTCCTCCAACATCTCTATCCTGAACCCTGTCAGACTCTTAGACATCCAACTACATGATAAATGTGAAGGACATCTCTGGAAGCGCTGTGAAGCGTCTCTGCTTTCTGTAGATGAGCTGTGACTCAGTTGGGACTCAATCTGGTCTTGTTAAGACTTTCAGACACAACATAAGACCACGATCAACTCATCTCAGCCAATCATTTTGAGTCATACGTGTAAACCTCATCTGTTATGTCTAGAATAAGCTTCTCATCATCTTTACTGCACTCATGTCAGCCATTAAAGGAACAGTTCACCCCAAAATGAAAGTTTTGTTTGTTACTCTCTCGGGTCATTTCTTCACTTTCTTCCTTTTGTGAAATGTGCGGCTCTCTTACTTTCACGCTTTTGTACTTGAACACACTGGTTTTTAACTCTTTCAACGCCATTGACGAGTTATCTCGTCATTTAAAAAAAAAAATGTTTCCCCGTGCCGCTATTACACACCACTGGGAAAAAGTACCGAATCCCAGAACCTAGAACGTATATGTTTAAGCGGTTTTTAATGATTGTTCTGAGTGTAATCTGGGCGGAATCTTTGACAAAAAACGTTAATTATCTCATCTGTTTAATCAAAGTGATGCATTTTTGAAAAACCTACCCAAATCTACAGAGTGATAAAAAATGAACAAATGAAGATAGAAAAATACGGTTTCTTTTGTTTAAAAGCTGAGACTCTGTTCTTTCATTTGACATATTGTTCGTCCATATGTTCTTTACAGAAAATGTACTGTGAGCCATTCAATTTGGGTGAAAATGTTAAAAAACTCTGGCGTAGGCTGGCGGCGAATGAGTTAAAGGTGCAGTTTGCTACTTTTTGCAGTAAAATATCCAAAAACACACTGGCCAGTGTTAGATATTTAGTTCAGTTGAGAACTTGATAATATCTCAAACGTTTCCATCTATTTGTTAATCGTGACAAAATTAGCATTTTAATCAGTGACACGGGGCGTGTCTGGCAGTCGCCTGTCAGTGGCATCATATCCCCGTTACCAAAGACACTGGAGAGAAAGCGCGGAACTGGAGGCTGCTATATGATTGGCTGAGGTTCATCATGTGATTTGTGTAAGTATTTAAGTTTTCTCCAGACCTTGCATCTCCTAATAGCACATGTTGCATCCCAACTCACACGTCATCCGTCCTAAATAGGATTAGAAAATAGAATGAGTATGTCCCAAATCATAGTATGCTGAAATGAGCATTCTCAAAGAACCGGGATGGTCTACGGTTTCCGGTGAAAATTCGAAGTGTGAATCCATGGAGAGAGAGGGCGGAGTTTAGTGTAGCCAAACTGCATTAATAAAATGAATAAATACTTAAAGTCCCAGTGAAATAAAAAATGACAATTCCAATTTTTTCATGAAATATTGCAGCGTTTGTTGTAAATAGTTGATCAATGTGGTTCGATCTCTTTTTTTAATTTTTGTACCTTCATAATCTTCAGTTAAAATGTAAAATAGTGAACCTCCCTGAAATGACAATCCATCTTTAATGACGAATGTTAGACAGCTTGGACGGAGCAGAGCCATTGAGAGAGAGAGTTCAGCCAACGGATGTCCAAAACGCTGAAGCATCAAGTGATTCATGGAGCCTTCAGATAGTTTCAGGAAGTTATGTTTCCTCTTTAAATGCTTTATTTCTTTTATTCATTAAATGGCGTTCGTCTTTAAAAGGGTTAGAAGTTAACCTCAGTTGGTCTGTTATCCGCAGCTCAAGTGTTACTAGTAACTTCTGGAAAAACTGTTCCATTGGAGTCAACAGAGAAGACGCGACTCTCTCTATCAATGGCTCTGGGGCGGAGCATCTGTTAACTCCTCCCCTTCTACTGTCAGTCTGCTGCCAGTTCCATTTCAAAACGCAATGGCTGTTTTTATACATCCAATCAAATTGCAGAGAAAGACGAAAGGCACGGCCACTAGTTTTCTCATCCAAAAATCCATTTCTAATTTAATCACATCTGAGGGATTATTAGCGGAGGAGTTGAAGGTTCGAGGTCGAGGTTCCCATCATTCCACGCTCCTTCACAGCGTCATCAAGGTACGCCGTTGTTGTTGTTTTGAACATATCTGTTTTGAATGTGCGCCCTCTAGCGGCCGATTTTACAAACTGCGCCTTTAAATCCATTCAATTGCAAACTCATCACCAAAAGTCTGCAAAGATATCTTGATTTAAAAAGGGATGACTTTAGATGTTTTACATCATTAACATCAGTCAAATAAGAGCAGAAACTTCACTTTTGTGTGAACTGCTCCTTCATAATTTTTTATTCAATTACATTTTTTTTGCTTTAATAAGTAAGTGAGGAAAATTCCCAAAGGAAGCTTTGAAAAGATTCTTAAATCAAACTTTGTAAATGTCCAGTCCTCGATTCTTTATCATGCCAACGTCACAGTTTGGTTTGATTAATTTTCCTCTTCTGGTTTTATTTACATTCTCTCTCTCTCTCTCTCAGTGTGTATGTAGTCAGTGATGGAAACCCTTTAAACAGCGCGTGTGAGCTTTGATTCAGGATTTTCCATTCCAGCGTTTGATGCATGAAGGGTTTTCGAGGCCCCTTCTGTGCCAGAATGACATTCCACAATCCAGTGGGTATTTCATGAAAGCACCTGGCATTTGATCCTTTTCACCACACACATCTGACAACATTTCTCTCTCTGATCATCACTCATTTACACATTCATTCATGTACATCTGTGTTTTTATAACAGCTGATATGATGATGTAACACTACCTGATCTGCACACATAAAGACCACCTGCTCACCCGCCGCCGGCGGTCCACTCTTATGAATCATCTGGAAGTCAGTGTGTGAGGATGAAATATTCTCACCTGAGAACCTGTTTACAGCTGTGATAGTGATGATAATAAATGAATCTTTCTCATTAGAAAGACCAAAAATCTCTTTATGTGAAGTAAACACTTCCTGTTTCACTACACCAACTTTTGAACAAAATACAACCGACAGAACATTTATAGCTGACTTTAAATGTTAAACAAACATCTACAAGATTTAATTATATAAGTAAGATTAAGAAAATGTAAATAATAATAAACACTGGACCTTGCAAATTTGTCTCTACAAAACCACACCGGAAAGATAGCTTTACAGAATTATATGCATTTTAGACCCATTCTGGAGAACCCATCGCACACCAGAAGAACTCCTGAATGTGATTTTTAATTAAAGCTGTAAAATTGATAAGAAGTTTTAGGGAAAGAACTGTTTGATAAATTTAGCAAAAGTTTGTACAGGTTTCATTCAGAGAAAGGTCAGTCATGTCAAAACAAACCCCCGACAGGATTTATTTTGTGAGGATGAATCACGCAGAATAAAAATGAACCCACACGTAAAGACAAAATCTGTAGGACTGTACAAGTTTGTGGGTCTGTCTATCACAACAACCAAAGTGTTTCCATGTGGTGCGTGAAACTGAAACAGGTTTTGGGTGGATCATATCTTGTGGCTTCTTTTCAAATATTAAAGTAGCGTTTAGTGCGGGATGATGTCATAAAAATCCTTCATCTGTATTGGCAGAAGTGATAGACTGTATGTTTAAAATGCTTTTATCTTCTAAAAGAATTTTACTTGAAGACTGACGTGTTCATTCAATTTTGATGTGACTCCTGTACCTCTGTGATCCTCTGAAGAGCAGACGTGACTCGTGCTGTGATGAGATAAAGATGAACATGATGTGACAGACAGACAGAAGCAGTGAATCTCTCGCTCGCTGTGGGTTCTCAGAAGCTCTGGAAGACATTTCAAAACCACACGGTCTACAGCTCCCACGAAGCTCATCTATAATCACTGTGAAACAGAAACACATGAGCGTCTGTGAACCACGAGTGACACAATCTTCAGTGAAGCGTTTCCTTACAGTAGAAGAATATTTCGAAACGCTTCTCATTCTGAAGGATTTGATAAAACTAACAAGAGTGAACCTTTGAAAATGAAGCAGTAATGTTTCATGTTCTCTGTCTTCTGGTGTCCTGAGCCGTCAGCGAGCTCCTCTAATCTCCAGCGCTCTGCTTTCCTTTGTTTTAATGGAAAAGTCTCTCTGCGTGATGAAATCCTGTGTGAGCTGTGAAAACACTTCTACAGTATTAGGGTTTCAGTTTGTGAACATCTGTGTTTACTTCATTCACTGAGGATTCTGATCTGATGGGTTCCCATCTAATAAACCCGTCTGTGATCAAATCCCCGACATGACCGCAGGAACACAGACATTTCACTCTTTTCATTTCACAGTGTCCTTGGCTTAAAGTCAAAGAGGTTTGGTTTGAGGAGCTCTCCGAACACACACATTTATTCTGACTTTGTATTTCACCCGGGAACAAAAGCGATGCTCTCGACTCAACACCACTGTACCTGAAGGGTAACCATAGCGACAGCACATTCCTCTCGTGTGTTCTGGATCAATACTGACGAAATGACTATTTACCTTTCGTGTGTGTCATGTGTCTCTCGATCCAAAAATGACATTTTAACAGTTCATGTTATTCATTCATTTCAGATGGAATCATGCGTCTGTTACATCAGATACAAAACAAGTGTGTATACAAGCACATGTTATTTTTATACCTCTCGAGTTTTAGTGGTTTAGAGGTTTAGAATTTACTTCATTTAAGAATTAGATGCCCATCTCAATATTTTACATTCTTGCCCGTGCACTTCTATAGAAAAGGTTCAGTATGGCCAACATTTGTCTCTCAAAGAACCTTTCAATTTGAACCCTTTTGTATTCCAAGATTTTTACTTCGACAACAAAAAATACTTTGGAGGTCTGGAGCCTTTTATGTTCAGTGTGTCTGGAATCAGTGTTGGGTAAGTTACTCTGAAAAAGTGATGAATGACTAGTTACTAATGACATATTCATTGGTGTAATTACATTACTGTACAAATGACTCACCACAAAAAGTATTTAATTACTTATTACTTATGACTTTCTATATCCTACATCAACCTTGATTCATTCAGTGATTCAAGGATAGACATAAAACGACTCTTAATCCGTTAAAATAAATAAACTAAAACTACATAAAGTACTCCAATTAACTGACTAAAGTAAACAAATGTGAGAATTATAAATGAAAGCATGCATATTAAAGTAAGACTTTGAATTTTAATGACAATTCCACTATTGAATATATTACACAGCATTTAGTCTAATTACATCAAAAGTAACTGTAATTAAATTACAGAAAAATAGACTAATCCCTTACTTTACTTCTTCAAGGGGAAGGCAACTAAATTACAGTAACTAATTACTAAGTAACTAGATACACTGACACTGTCTGGAACATCTGAATAGTGTGTGTGTGTGTGTGTGTGTGTGGACCTGGTTTTTATGTTTATATATATATATGTTAGCGGGGACCTGAAACTGAATGCACACCAGCTCATGGGGACTCGTGTCACTTTGGGCACCAAAATTAAGGTCCTCACAGGCACATAAGCTTATAAATTGTACAGAAGATCATTTTGAAAATCTAAAAATGCAAAACATTTCTGCGATCTTTAGGTTTAGGGAGTGTGTTAGGGTATATACATCCATCCATCCATTTTCTTCCGCTTATCCGGGGCCGGGTCCAGCAGTCTAAGCAGGGATGCCCAGACTTCCCTCTCCCTAGACACTTCCTCCAGCTCTTCCGGGGGGACACGGAGGCGTTCCCAGGCCAGCCGGGAGACATAGTCCCTCCAGCGTGTCCTAGGTCTTCCCCGGGGTCTTCTCCCCCGGTGGGACATGCCCGGAACACCTTCCCGGGAAGGCGTCCAGGGGGCATCCGGAAAAGATGCCCGAGCCACCTCAGCTGGCCCCTCTCGATGTGGAGGAGCAGCGGATCTACTCTGAGCTCCTCCCGAGTGACTGAGCTTCTCACCCTATCTCTAAGGGATCGCCCGGCCACCCTCTGGAGAAAGCTCATTTCGGCCGCCTGTATCCCGGATCTTGTCCTTTCGTTCATGACCCACAGCTCATGACCATAGGTGAGAGTAGGAACGTAGATTGACCGGTAAATCGAGAGCTTCGCCAGCTCCTTCTTCACCACGACAGACCGGTACAGCGACCGCATTACTGCAGAAGCTGCACCGATCCGTCTGTCAATCTCCCGTTCCATCCTTCCCTCACTCATGAACAAGACCCCCAGATACTTGAACTCCTCCACTTGAGGCAGGAACTCTCCACCAACCTGAAGTGAGCAAGCCACCGTTTTCCGACTGAGAATCTACAGGGGTATATACCGAAATAGGGTATATACAGAAATATAAAATATACAGTTGGTACGGTATACAACTCATTACGCCTATGGACTGTCCACAGGGAAATAATAAACAATGTGTGTGCGTGTGTGTTACCCGCAGCAGTGATCCATACACACTTCAGTCACTGTGTTTTTACTGCTCAGTTGTGTGCGAGTGTGTTCTAGTTTTGTTTCTGTGCATAATTCAAACTCAACCACACTGATGACATCACAGAAAATAAGCCCTCTCTCTCCTGCTTTCCCACACACAATTAAAAACCACAAGGCCCACTAATGAGAGTCTGAACCTACCCATAATGCAAAGCACGTTCTGCCCCCACAAAACAGCAGCAGAACTCCAGACGCTGCACGTCACTGAAATATTTCTCTTATGAGTTTTCACGAGAGCCTTGTGGACGCACACACACTACACACTAGACCTACAGGATGTAAGTGAAAAAAAAACATCCTTCAGCTTATGCGATGGAGAACGTTATCCGTTAGAAGTTTCTCCTTCATAAAATCATCTGGTCTTGAGTAAATGTGATGAGAAAAGCTTGAGTTGATATTGAGATCTGATTGCAGACGAGACAAAGCTGAGCTCAGTTTCACACATTTTTAACATCTTTTCTCAAACTCTTATGACGGTGACTTAAGCAGAAGTTTCCTTCTGGTCTCAGTTTATTCTCACTGTTGTCTGGAGAAATAACTGAGATATCCAGAGATCCCATTTGTCATTTGTCTTGTTTAATAGGCAGAGCCAAAAACAAAAGAGATCTAGTGAGTTTCCAGTCATCACATTACTGTAGCTCATATATTATATTACGCTGATGGTTTGAAAGGTTCAGAATATTGAAAGAACCTTCAAGTGTTGTCACGAGTGACTGGCCTTCATGTGGTCATGAGCCGTATGACGTCACAGATGATGCTGTGCAGAATGTTTTTACAGTCTAAGTGAAGGTGGACAGATGCGGTCAAAAGGGACAAAACTTCATAACGGTTTCATAAAACATTCTGAACATAGTGAGCTTCACTCTGTAGTCATGCTGTATAGAAGCTTTGTGTGAGGAACAGACAGAAATGTCACTGAAAATCTAATCTCACTTGCACTTCAAGAAATTCAAACTTAACGCTGTGATGTGATTGGTTACAAGACATCAAATCTGCGTTTGACTTTCTATTCAACATTTAAACCTGTTGAACACAGTTTTAAAGTAATGATAATATTTATAATATTAATATTATACCCTGATGACAGATTTTCTCCAAATAAAAGTCAATATGTTGCCTCTTCATTTTTAGCATTAGGAAATACAAGAAAATATATTTCTTGATCAGATGCGTTGTTTAAAACAGTCGAAATCCTAAAAACAAAAACAAGTGAACAAGTTGGTGTATGAAAGCTTTTTAATGGAGACCGCTCAAGTCTTCATTATGATATCTGCTTAATAATTTTTTTAAAACACAATTGCTGCAGGTTTGTAAAACATGAAAACAAACCAAAATGCATAAAAAATGCTGGATGGAAAAAACTATACAAGCGCACAAAATATGAAGGAAAGTTTCACTTGATATAAAAAAGCATTAAATTAAAAACAGGTTAATAACGGGCGAGGAAAAGGCCGGCGTGGAGTGAAAAAGAGGAAATAAAACATCATTACTGACATTAATAAATGAGAATGGGTAAAAACAACAGTGGAATAACGTTGAAGAGAAGATGTCGCTCCTCACAGAGATGTTTGCATTTGTTCAACTGTTAAAGTTCAGCCCACAAACATCCGAGCGAGAGGAACAGAAGAGGACTGAAGTCTCAGATGAATTCTCCTCTGAAGGGAAGATCGTGATGGTTCTGTTTCAGCCAGCGGTGACGCAGACCGGACAGAGTTGAGCCTTGCAGGTCCTCGAATTCTGAGAAGCCCAGCTGATTCAACAGGTCATAAACACCGGCCTGAGCCGCCACCTAAACACACAGACAGATTGTGTAAATCACCACAGAATCAAACTGACATGAGACTTTTAATCTAAATCATTAAAACATTTACAAATCTCCTCAGCTCATGATCTCATAACGAAATCAACATTATAGATTCAACAAACAAACACACACACAGTCACACACATAGTGAAGTCGTGTCATTAATGAATGTGATGGTACAGAAGAGTCAGTCGTGGTGAATGTGGGACCGGTGACATCTGGTCATGATGGGCTCAAAGAACACACGGGTGTAAAATCAGCCTGTGTTTTACTTTACCATGGTGACACATTCAGCCAATGGAAAGCAGGCAAAACCTGTGCTAGTAAAACAGAAGTCACAGAATTCACTGACTGGGGTCATGAGGCGTCCTCATCCAGTAACTGTACATATATCCACAACTACTGATGACAAAACCAGCAGAATCACATCATGCTTCACTGGTGTGACTCGCTTTGCAATTTGATAAAAAAACACACCTGACACAATAAGGATCCCCCCAAACACACACACACACACTCACGTACGCACGTACACAGACACACGTACACACGTACACACACACACACACACACACACACACACACAGAGCAGCAGTGAAAGCACACAAACTACTTGATGTGAGCAGAACTCCACCTATCACCCTCTGATAGGCTTTAGGAAGAGAAATCTCCTGACAAACACACAATATTACTGACCGTAAATCACCTGATCAAACACACTGTCCAGAGAGAGAGAGAGAGAGAGAGAGAGAGAGAGAGATAGATAGATAGAGAGAGAGAGATTAAGAGAGGGAGTGAGAGAGAGTTAAAGAGAGAGAGAGAGAGAGAGAGAGAGATAAAGAGAGGGAGAGAGATATAAAGAGAGTGAGAGAGAGAGAGTGAGAGAGAGAGAGAGAGAGAGAGAGAGAGAGAGAGAGAGAGAGAGATTAAGAGAGGGAGAGAGAGACAGAGATAGATATATATAGAGAGAGAGAGATTAAGAGAGGGAGAGAGAGATAAAGAGAGAGAGATAAAGAGAGTGAGATGAAGAGAGTGAGAGAGATAAAGAGAGGGAGTGAGAGAGATAAAGAGAGGGAGTGAGAGAGAGAGATAGATATATATATAGAGAGAGAGAGATAAAGAGAGAGAGAGAGAGAGAGAGAGGGAGAGAGATAAAGAGAGGGAGTGAGAGAGAGAGATTAAGAGAGGGAGAGAGATAAAGAGAGGGAGAGATAAAGAGAGAGAGTGAGAGAGAGATAAAGAGAGAGAGAGATAAAGAGAGGGAGTGAGAGAGAGAGAGAGAGAGAGAGAGAGAGAGAGAGAGAGAGATGGAGCAGAATGTAATGGTTCATCTCATATATCTGACATCAGTAGACATGCGGGCGGTGTCATGTGAGGCTCGTCCTGATCAATGTTCATCATATGAACCCCTGATGCTTCTGGCTAAAATCAAACAAACATTTACACAATCTCACATTGACCTCTGAAGCCTTAAACCACCTCTGAATGTTCTAGATGTGTTGTGTAACATACAGAGACCTCAGCGCCTGGAGCTGACCTTTGACCTCAGACGACCCAAACCATCACACACAGAAAAAGATAAAACACATTTATTATGTAGCAGAGTCTGAATCATGTATATTAGTGACATACATCAGCAGATGATCTAAACTATTAAACAGCTGAACTGAAGCTCACACTGATGCTCCTGCTAGTGTTCTAAAGAAAGAAATCTTGAACAATAAATCAAATCAGACGTCCTCACTGTGTGTTCTAACAGGTCCTGTCTGTTGTGTTGAAGTGTTTATCAGTGATGTTCAGATGTCTCGCTGTGAAATGACAGCAGTGTTTTGTGTGGAGCGCTGGGATTGTGATTTTGTATGACAGGAATGTCTGAATGTCGTTTCTTTCACTCAAACTACACATCTCAGAAACACTGACTTTTCAAACTACACAATACACACCGGGATTCAGATTTAATCACATTATCACAGCATAAAAGAAACTATTCTCAATAGTCTAAAGGTCAAATCTGACTGTATGAAATACATTAAAGCCTCTGCAAAACACACACACACACACACATCAGATCAGTTCAACTCTATATTAAATGTAATAAAATAACAGTTATATTATTAGCCAATAAGCAGACCGATAACCACACACAGCAGAAGTTAGCTTTGGGTCAGACGTGTGTCTGATTAACCCGCCTATTAAGAAATAAACACACTTTGACTGGTCTACTTAATGAAGATAAGCTATAATGAATGTGTTCTGTGAATCACGCCTCAGTTCTGATCATAGAAACTCGCAGATGAAGAGAAAGCATGAAGCAGAAGAAGCTGAATAATTCTGCGCAGGGGGCGACAGTCACTGGTTTGGAATGCCAGTAAATTCCAGACTTGAACATCAGCCACAGCACATCATCTCAACTGATGAAGAGATAAAGAACCAATGACTTTGTGTAATGAGGTTAAAGTGGTAGACTTAGGCAAACTGCGGCATCAAAACCGTCCTTATCAAGATCTAAAAAGAGAATTTATTTTCACTTGTCAAATTGCAGTTCTATGACAATTTTTACACAGTGGGGCCCATTTTTATGGTCTTGCCTAGGCCCCCAGAACCCCAAAACTCGGCTCTGCGAGAATGCATCGGATGCAGTCTTCCGCGCATACGGAGCCAGCTTAAAGTCCCAGAACTCTTGCTGACTATCCGACAGTCCGTTCTTTGCGTTCTTGAAATTGAGAAACGACCAATGAGGTATGCTATGATCACACTAGACTTTAAACGTGCAAAATTCATTCGGACAGTGCTGCAAAACTCTTTGAAAGGTCACGCTGCGTTGTTTTGATCATCCTTTGGTCTCACGCGCTCTCGTGACACGAATTCACCAAACCTGAACTTTGATCCGCAGTTAAATATCTTGAGACGGGCTTGTGTTTCCCGTCTGTCGCATTAGCATGTGTATGAATGAAAGTCAATGGAGCAAAAAGGCGTGAGTGTGACCGCAGCCTTAAGCAGGTCACAAACCACAAACATATGTGAGAGAATATCAAGAAAACAAACACACACTTCATAAAAGACACATGAATGTCCCAATAAATCATTGACTCTTATATTTGTGTGTGTGTGACGTCACCTGTATCATCCAATCGCTGAAGGAGCGCTGCCACGAGTCTCTCTTCTCCAGGTGAAGATACGTGTTGAAGAGAATCAGGTACATGTATCGCTCCAGATACAACAAGCTCTTCAGAGTCAAAGCCTGAATCTCCGTCTCACATTTACAGCTCTTGATCTGTCAAACACACACAAATCACACAATCATCATGTCATCCACTCACGCTGATGATGTCATTAATGTTCATCACACATTACAAGAACTGAAGACACAAGACATGTTTCAAATCTGTCACGAGCGTGTCCACAGATTTACAGACAGAAAATGTACCAAACATCAGCTCCCTACAGAGGGAGTATACCTGAGTCATTTATGTCAATCAGCAGAACTCGTGTACACTACATGAAAAGCTTCATCGCATGTTTGAGTCTGTTTTGTGTTCCTGATCCGAGGAGAAGTTTTACTCCAATCCCTGAGAAAACAGAACATTTTGAGATCCCCTTCATCCACTTACACCTCATCACATGTTAGAGGGTGTTTCCACAAGACCGTTTCAACTAAAAACACAATAAAATTGTATGTGTTTTGACAGAATCTGCGTTTTAGGGGACTGAAAACACAAACTTTTGAAAACAGGTCTTCAAGTGCCACATTTTTGAAATCGTCATCGTTTCGTTTCCATATAAACTCCAAAACAGAACTTTGTGAAAATGATGGGTATTGCTGGCATGCGTATTACACGCTTAGACGCACGAGTAGAACCAAAACAATATGGCAGCTTCCAGTACTGTGAGCTCTCGCTGGTGGACTATAGCTGTGTCACAAATGATATACTATACACAAAACCATCTAGTATAAGAAATTCAGAAGCGTATCATCGTCCAAAATGGAATACTAAAGGATTTTATACTAACCAGAAGTGTATAGGTTTTCCAGACCAGCGCCAATGACGTCAATCGCACGCCACAATTTGTGTGGATATAAATATACTTGTTCATTTAATGTAGTTTTCATCATTACTTTAGTCATCATCAGATTGAAGCGTCATCACTCTGCAGGAGAGTTTTGCTCTAGCAGCGTCTGATAGCCACGCCTCTCTTTTGCTACGCAAGCGAAACTGCAACCGTTGAGTGCGTGACGTGTCCACAGTTTGGTACTTTATATTTTCAGTCGAAAAGTGCATCATCCGGGTACTTTAAGTGCACCTCTTTTTTTTGAGGATTTTCAATGTGAATGCACTATTTATACTACGAAAATGGCGTAGAATAGTGCATTAATGTGAGACACACACTATTTACATACACCAGACTTTGAGCACACATATACGTCCACCAACGGTATTAAAAAGGACTTTTGGTCTATAACTGTGCATGTGTGTGTGTGTCACGTCCTGTTTCTTTACACAACAACATCGCCATCCACTGGCCTGGCATGCCTACTACAGCCTTTTTAATCCGTTTTCCTGGATCCGTGTAAATGCCGTTTTGATAACGATGTCATGTGTACGTGAAACCTTTCAAAAACGCAAAGGAAGAACTTTTCGTTTTTCTTCGTGTAAACGTGGCTTTAGACATAAAATGTAAACTATTAAACTGCTTTTAAATCCCACGGGGTTGAAATGAAAGGTTTTAAATGAGACTGTGGGAAATAAATGAGCTGTGATATTTTGTTCTAGCTCAGAGAGAAACCACAGAGCATCAGAAGGCCAATTACACACACACACACACACACACACACATAACAACACAACATAACCAGCAATTACTGAAAACTGACTGCTGGGAGTCTTAACACAGTGTGTTTGACGAACACCTCCGCTCGTTTTATCAGCAGAAGTGTGTAACATGTGACGTTTGAGAGAGAGAGGAAATTATCTTTATGTTTCAGGAGTTTGGTTTGGCTGAGGCACTGAAGCTGTAAAACAGAAACACTCGATGTTTGATCATCTTGAACATGTTAACAATCCGGCGCTGGGAATTTCTTGTCAGGACGGGAAACGGATTTGGGAAATGTCTAGTTTAATCAAAGAAGTTTTAACATCAGCGATTTTTACCACCCGGATCCACACAAATGTTTGTCCAGATTTATGAGCAGCGTCGCAGATGAAATTACGGCTGCTCTGTGTGTGTGTTAACGGTATAGCGTCTGTTGTCATGCAGTAGCAAAAAAACTGTTCATCTTCCATCTGGGACGTGAGTTTTAGATGGCATCTTTGTGCAAATCGGACGAAAGAATGAACCCAACACATGACCCGTCCAAACACATGTAAATCACATATCTGATCCAAGACGACAGCACTGCTCAACCGCACAGCAAAGCAGCACTATACACACATCCTACATGAGAAAAACAAATACACCGCTGTTAGTACTGTTTTAAGCGTATTCCTCAAATAAAACATTTTATTATTTATCGTACGGCACAGAAACGGTTCTGTTGAGCCGCGGTCCCAGAAAACACAGGGATGATGGTTACGAGCTTCTCCAAGGTGACAAAGAATTTATGAACGCAAAGGTCAAAGTGCATGATCCCTGAAGGTGAAGACTTCACATTGAAATGGGAGCTGAAGGTCATTTCTCAGACACTTTATCACCCTATGATCACACACACCAGCAGAACACACACACGCTCACAAATAACACAACTCTACACAGCCAAAAAACACTCCAATATAAATGTTGTGAAAGTTTGTGAAAGTACGAATCAACCATCTGATGGGAGACGACAGCATGGCAAAGCATCATGGGAACTGACATTTCGTCACTGTTTACGAAGTTCCAGATGAGAAAAGCATTTAGTGTAATTAAAGTGATATAAACCATATATTCGACTCAATTACATGTTTATGTTTTAAACTCAACATGCACTATTGAACTCAATTCTCTGTTGTTTTTCTGTAGAATTGTTTGCAAACACTGTCACACCGGTGGTCTCTTTCAGGCACATCAGCGGCACGTTACAGTGACGTCACTGATGTCAAAGAACACAAACAGCTTATAAACAGTGAGATCTGCCATGAACAAAGAAGAGGAAGACTGCACGCACCCCAATCCCCCCCGAAAATAATCTTTAATGTTACTAATGAAATGTTACATGCTTAGAAACGGTCAACTGCTTGATATTTTCCACTTAGCAACATAAAAACAAACTATTATAATGTCACAATTCTGACTATAATATCAGTTCAAACGTTTATCTGTTTAACAGTTTATTAGTTTAACAGAGTAAACTCACCAAACAGGTTGAGGCTTTGTGAAAATATCTTACGCTAATGTCAAATAAGATGGCACTAATAAATGGCGGGGGAACTAGAGCACACGCACACAACACATCATCGCATTAATCCCTTCGTGTTTTTACTTTATGCGCGACGCATGCGCCGATTGCCAAAGAAACACACACATATGACTCAGTTTGACTTACTGCGTGCGGTTCATGCCAGGAACCTTTATCAAGGGACCACTTCATCTGTCAGTTTCAAACCGTCTCCAAATCCATCACTGAAATGCCGTGAACAAACAGACTCTTTCTTCGCCTTGCCGTGGGCGTGCTTTTCTGGGAGAATTGCCCAATGAAAAGAATATGATCCCTGTTACTAAATCCCTGTCTTTTGACAAGTTGACCATGTTAAGCATGAGAAGCCAGCACGTTTAACATTGTAAAGAAGTCAGATTGCGTGACATAGCATGTTATGTCACCTTTACACAATGATGGAACACAAAAGGTAAAGAATACTGTGGCCTCAAGAGACTTCCATACACCAGGCATGTGATCATCCAAGGCTAAAAAAGAAGAAAGACTGCGCACACCCTGGACACAGGCCTACTTTTAATTTGATTGTATTCAGCAATATTTCATCAAACAATATATAAAAGCATAATATAAAGAATACTGTGGCTTTAAGAGACTTCCATACACTGCCACTAGATGGCGTATCTACGTCATTCATACTCTGCATTTTGCAGTTTTAGTTCATTTAAATCAATATATGCTTTCAGTAGAGACTTCAACGCTTTTATATTACACAGTGACTAGATCAGCCATGTGTGTAGTTTCAAGCCATTACATTATATTTTAGTCATTGTATATAGATAATGTTAAAATGTTAAAGCACATCATATAGACGTCTCAACTTCCAGACTAGGGATTTTCGTAGTTTACGCTGTTCGGTTCACAACTAAAAAAAAAAAAAAAAAAGACTCTGGAAACAAAGATAACTCGCAGAATTATGATCTAAATGAAGCAGTCGCTCTGCAGTTATAACAAGCGTGTGCATGACGTAGAAAGTGTAAAGGATCCGGTTGGCCGGCTCTATGATGACTAGGCGTCTCATTCTACACCTCACTTATTATGATATTAAAGGATACATTGTTATTTAAAGGTGTATTTTTTTGTAAGATCTATTAACAGAAATACAATATAATATACACTCACCTAAAGGATTATTAGGAACACCTGTTCAATTTCTCATTAATGTAATTATGGTGGTGGTGTAATTTTTTAGATTAGATTCAACTTTATTGTCATTACACATATACAAGTACAGTGTAATGAAATGTAGTTTAGGTCTAACCAGAAGTGCAATTAGCAAGTGCAGATATACAGTGTGAATAAATACAGAATACAATATTAGGAAAATAATTTACGATGGGCATGTACTATAAAAATATGACAATCGGTATGTACTATGAAAAATATATACAGAAGGCTATCTACTGTGAACATTAATGTACAGGAGGTTATGAGCAGATAACAATATAGACTATACAATAGTGCAAGTGATTTGAGTGTGCATTAGTTACAGACATTAGCTATTAAAGTTACAGTGCAGTAGATGAGTTAATGTGGTTATTAAAGGTACGGTGCAATACATGAGTAGATGCAGATATACAGTTACAGTGCAGTAGATGAGTTAGTGCAGTTATTGAAGCTATAGTGCAATAGATGAGTAGATGCAGTTAGTTATGCGATAGATGCAATAATGTAATAGATGAGTTACAGTGCAGTAGATGAGTTAATGCAGTTATTAAGGTTACAGTGCAGTAGATGAGTTAATGCAGTTATTAAGGTTACAGTGCAGTAGATGAGTTAATGCAGTTATTAAGGTTACAGTGCAGTAGATGAGTTAATGCAGTTATTAAGGTTACAGTGCAGTAGATGAGTTAATGCAGTTATGAAAGTAGTCCATTAGTGCAAATGAGCATTCAGTGTAATATTCCTGGTGTGCAAGTGAGCAGTATAGAGTGCAAATGATGCTGTGTGTGTGTGAACAGTCCGGTAGAGCAGATACATGAAGTACTGGTGGGTACAGTTCAGTCATGAATGGCAGCCCTGTAGTGCAATGTAAACATTGTAATAGCAGCATTAAGTTAAAGTTATGAGAGGTAGTGAAATCAGTGGGGGGCAGAGTTCAATAATGAAACAGCTCTGGGAAAAAAGCTGTTTCCAAGTCTGCTGGTTCTTGTCCGGAGGCACCTGAAGCGCCTACCGGAAGGCAGGAGAGTAAACAGTCTATGAGCGGGGTGAGAGGAGTCCTTGAGAATGCTGCGAGCTCGACGCAGACAGCGTTTCTTCTGGGTGTCCTCAATGGAAGGGAGTGTAGTTCCTGTGATGCGCTGGGCTGTTTTCACCACCCGCTGCAGTGCCTTGCGCTCAGCAACAGAACAGTTCCCGTACCAGACTGTGACACAGTTGGTTAGGATGCTCTCTATCGTGCAGCGATAGAAGTTCACCAGGATAGTTGAAGACAGTTGGTTCTTCTTCAGTGTCCTCAGAAAGAAGAGACGCTGGTGAGCCTTCTTGACCAGGCATGAGGTGTTGGTGGTCCAGGACAGGTCCTCCGAAATGTGGGTCCCCAGGAACTTAAAACTGGAAACACGTTCAACAGCCATCCCGTTAATGTGGATGGGGTAGTGTGTACCTCCTTTCGCCTTCCTGAAGTCCACGATGATCTCCTTTGTCTTGGAGGTGTTAAGGAGCAGGTTGTTGTTTGAGCACCATGTGGCCAGGTGCCGTACCTCCTCCCTGTAAGCAGTCTCATCGTTGTTGGTGATGAGACCAATCACTGTTGTGTCGTCTGCAAACTTGATGAGGGAGTTAGATCCATTCACAGGCCTGCAGTCGAGTGTGAAAAGGGAGTAGAGAAAGGGGCTCAGTACGCAGCCCTGTGGTACACCAGTGTTGAGGGTGGTTGTGGTGGAGCAGATGTTGCCTAACCTAACAAGCTGAGGCCTGTTCGTCAGGAAATCCATAATCCAGTTGCAGGTTGAATTGTTAATGCCTAGGTTTCCAAGTTTGATGATTAGCTTGGAGGGGATTACGGTATTGAATGCAGAGCTGAAGTCTACAAACAGCATGCGTGCATAAGTGTCCTTATTGTCCAGATGTGTGAGCACGGAGTGCAGCGCCATGGACACTGCATCATCTGTGCTCCTATTGCTACGGTAGGCAAATTGGTATGGGTCCAGTGTGGATGGTAAAGAGTCTTTTAGGTGTGACAGGACTAGCCGCTCAAAGCACTTCATAACAATGGGTGTGAGTGCTACAGGGCGGTAGTCGTTCAGGCATGTTGGGCTGGAATGTTTTGGAATGGGCACAATGGACGTGGATTTGAAACATGCTGGAACCACTGCTTGGGCGAGGGACAGGTTGAAGATGTCCGTGAAGACCCCAGCGAGCTGCTAATGGTGTGGGAGATGTTTTCTTGGCACACTTTAGGCCCCTTAGTGTCAACAGGGCATCGTTTAAATGCCACGGCCTACCTGAGCATTGTTTCTGA
Source organism: Triplophysa dalaica (assembly GCF_015846415.1). NCBI lineage: Eukaryota > Metazoa > Chordata > Actinopteri > Cypriniformes > Nemacheilidae > Triplophysa > Triplophysa dalaica. The sequence continues at coordinate 22,051,645 of NC_079558.1, forward strand.
CCATGTCCATCCCTTTATGACCACCATGTACCCATCCTCTGATGGCTACTTCCAGCAGGATAATGCACCGTGTCACAAAGCTCCAATCATTTCAAATTGGTTTCTTGAACATGACAATGAGTTCACTGTACTAAATGGCCCCCACAGTCACCAGATCTCAACCCAATAGAGCATCTTTGGGATGTGTTGGAACGGGAGCTTCGTGAATCCCACAAATCTCCATCAACTGCAAGATGTTATCCTATCAATATGGGCCAACATTTCTAAAGAATGCTTTCAGCACCTTGTTGAATCAATGCCACGTAGAATTAAGGCAGTTCTGAAGGCGAACACAGTATTAGTATGGTGTTCCTAATAATCCTTTAGGTGAGTGTATGTACATAATGTGTTCAGAGGTGTATAATGACCTTACATACTGAAGCGCTACGTTTTTATCATCTTAGAATGATATATTTCTATCTACATATACTGCGGGTCTCCTTACATGGAATCCTCCATGTTGGTTCTACAGTTGCCCTAAATGGACAAACTGCTCTACAGAATGCTTTTCGTAAAAACGTCATCTCCTTCAGCAAAGAAGCCAAAATGTGACAACATGTTTGTCCTGTGTCAGCCACTGTAGTGCTTTGAAAGGGAGCCGTTGGTTGCCATTCACAACCTCACCACTACATGCCGCTAAATTTCATACACTGGACCTTTAACTCATTTCACCAAGGCGACATTGATTAATTGCATTCCAGACACATTTAATCAATTGTTTGTTTCCTCTGTCAATCAAATTCACAACCTTCAGTGCTGCTGCAAGATACACAACCACATGAAGTACAAGAACACACCAACCTCATCACAACATATGTGTGCACCACAATCTCCATGTGTTCCCTGCACGCCTGAGAGTTTGTGAGCACTGATGAGGAGACGGCAGCTGACGCACAGAGACACGCACACAAACACACACACACATACATACATACACACAGTTACAGACACACACATGCACAGACACACACATGCACAGACAGACACACTCACAGATGCACGGACAGACACACACACACACACACACACACAGACACAGACAGACACAGACAGACACAGACAGACAGACACACACACACACAGACACAGACAGACACACACACACACACACACACACGCACCAATAAACACACATACATACACACAAATAAAAACATACACTCACCAATACAGACACAAACACATATGCATATACACACAAACACAAGCACACAGACAGACGCGCATGTGCGCACACACAGATATGCACACACACAACCACACACATACAAGCACCAATAAACACGCACACATATACACACAGACAAACACACACACGCAGCAACGACACCCACACATTCTGGATCATGATAGGACTAACGCCTGTGAGACATGTATAATGAGTCTAAACAAACACATGCGCACACACACTCTGCAGATGTTCATAACTCCAGTGCAAAGACACAAGAAATGATCAGACACACACATCTGAGATGTGCAGTGGATTTTTTCATCCATTCAGAAGGAATGTTGGAATTGACTTCATGTGAGCTGCTGTGTGGATGAATATTACAGACCCACACACACATCAGGTGAAAAACACACAAGATATGTGTGTGGGTCTGTAATATTCTTCCACAACACATCTCAGAGTTCCTCCTGACAGCCAAAACTACCACAAACTTTTTAAAAGAAACATTTCAACTGCAAATTATTATTTTGTTTTCCGTCTATGGGACACAATCAAGGGAACGTGTTTGATGATTCAATCAATGATCTTGAGTTTGGGATGGACTGTATGTTTGTCTGACCAATGGCAGACCGGAGGAACAGAAAGCTGTCATTGTTTGACTGTCACTGGCATCTTTATGATAACCTTTGCTTTGATGCTTTTATCTTGACAGCCTCATCAGAGTCTCCATCCACCATCACTGAAGAGAAATAAGAGTTTACAACAACATGAAAATGAGTGAATGTCAGAAGTTTGGATCAACCGTGAACTTTAAATGTCACTCATCCATCAAGAGCTAGAGACTGAATCACAGACACATGAGAGAGAAGAAGACATTTCCTCAGACGGTCCTGCCTGCACACACAGACAAACACACACACTATAATAAACACACAAATACATGCACAAACATATTCACAAAAAAACATGCACGGACACACACTCGCATGCACAAACACAAACACATACACTCGCACGCACACAAGCACACACACAAACACGCATGCACATGCACACACACACTCGCATACACACACAGATACGCACACACTACAATACACACATGAACAAACATATACAAAAACAAACACGCACGCACACACACTCGCATGCACAAACACATGCATATACACAAACACATACACTCGCACGCACACTAAAATACACACATGAACGAACAAACATATACAAAAACACTCACGCACAAGCACATGCATTCACATATACACCCATACACACACACACACACACACACACACAAACACACACACACACAATTGCATACAAATAAACATATATACACACGCATACACAAGAAATGCATAAACAGATACACGTATACTGTACACACATACACACTTCTACACAAACAAACTAAATGAACTGCACACACACAGCACAGGAACAGCATGTGACACACACACACACACAGAATTGCATTCAAATAAACATATACACACAAACAAGACATGCATAAACAGATACACATATACTGTACACACAAACACACTTCTACACAAAATAACTAAATGAACAGCACACACACACACACACAGCACAGGAACAGCATGTGACACACACAGAGAGAGAGAGAGAAAGAGGGGGAACACTGGTGCACATGGCGGGAAACAGATTCCAGTCATTCCACAGACACACACACATCTGGCACATGAAGGGGAACAGAAGATGACAATTTCACAACATTTTCCTTATTTCGCTCACTGAAGCTCAGCCAGAGAAAAAATATCAGAATGATGTCATCAGTTCAACTGCTGATCCTCAAGAAATCACACTGACATCTGATCAGCAGGAATGATGGGAATCTGGACGACATGTGACTTCAGACTGACAATGTTAAGTGTTCAATCTCCTCCTACACAATTATTAAAGATCAGATCGCCCTCATCATGTCTGTCAGCTGGATTCAGATGTGTTACTAAATACTACAACACACAGGTTTTACTCATCATCATATACCGTCGCCTAGGAATGATAATGTTTGAGTTCTTCACATATTCTTATTCGGTGACATCTTGTTTACATTATATAATGCTTTTATCTTTACATTTTGTACGTTTTTTTAGAAAACAAAAAGGGTTCATCTACAAAGTCAAATGTAATGCCTAAAGAGCTTTGAAGCTCAATGTCAATTTTAATTTAAAGGTACTTTATTGGTCTGCTTGTAAAAATGCAAGCATTAGACATAAAACAAGAAACATACATTAACAACAAACAATCAGGTAGAATAAATATCTGAAAACTGCTCAGAATGAAGAGAGAATCGAATCATTCCAAGGCGACAATGTATCTATATATCTCATCAGTCTTCATGTAGCATCAGTCAACTCTGGTATGATTAAAAACTGACATAAAACTATAATATCAAATCATTAAAGGAATATAATAGGAATCATTAAAACAGTAAGGTCAGATCTTAGCAGTTATTGCACATCCCTAGATGACACTAGGGGGAGCTGTGGTGCCTGGGTATGCATATTTTAGTCTATATATCGTAACTATAGCATGGTAAGGTGCACAGTGCACAGGACAAACATTAGTCGAGCGCTGACGAAAGTGAAAGATGGGGGTAGGGGTGTGTCGGTTTTGGTGATTTGAAAATCACAACGCCCATGAGAAATTGGACACCATGCCTTTAATCTTCATAATCGCAATGTATTATTAGACAATTAATCGCCGTAATCCAAAAAGGAGCAAAATAGACAAGCAATCGTCATAATCGACAAAGCCATAAAACAGAAAATGAATCCCCATAATAGCAATGATACATTAGGCAACTAATCGGCACAATCGACAAAGCACCAAAAGAGACAATTAATCGCACACAACAGCAATGATATATTAGACAATAAACCATCACAATCGAAAAAGCCCTAAAACAGACAATCAACCATCATATTAGCAATGATACATTAGACAATCAATGGGCATAATCGGCAAAGAGCAAAGCAAAACAACAGCAGCAGGCAATTAATCGACATAACAAGAATTAATCGCCATAATCGACAAAGCCCTAAAACAGACAATTAATCATCATATCAGCATGATCCATTAGACAACTAATCGTCATAATCATCAAACCACAAAAACAGACAATCAATCGCCATAACAGCAATGATCTATTAGACAACCAATTGCCATAACCGACAAAGCCCCCCCCAAAACAGACAATTAATCGGCACAATCTCAATGATTTATAAGACAATTAATCGACATAGTCGGCAAAGTCATGAAACAGAAAATGTATCGACATAACAGCAAGGATACATTAGACAATTAATCGGCAAAGCACCAAAACGGTCAAATAAACGCGCACAGCAGCAATGATACATTAGACAATTAACCATCATAATCCACAAAGCCCTAAAACGGACAATCAACCATTATATAAGCAATGACACATTAGACAATTAATCGACATAATCGACGAAGCACCAAAAACAGACAATTAATCGACACAACAGCAAGGATATATTAGACAATTAATCGCCACAATCAACAAAGCCCCAAAACAGACAATCAATCATCACACCACCAATGATCCATCAGACAACTAATCGTCATAATCGCCAGAGCACAAAACAGACAATTAATCGCCACAACAGCAATCATCTTTTAAACAATCAATCGACATAATCGACAAAGACCCCAAAACAGACAATTAATCGCCACAATCACAATGATTTATTAGACAATTGATTGTCACAATCGTCAAAGCCCCAAAACAGACCATTAATCCTCATAACCGCAATGATTTATAAGACAATTAATCGTCATAGTCTACAAAGCCATAAAACAGAAAACTAACCATCATAACCGTAATGATTTATTAGACAGTTAATCGTCACCCAAATTTCAATATCGTTACAGCCGTAGTGAGGTCCATTTCTCAAGAAAATAAAAAGACACGTTCATAAACAATCATCACAGAAATACAGTTGTGGAGTTCAACGTTATTTCATTTCCTGAAATAAACTGACAGCAGATGGAAGATGGCTCAAGATTCATAGCCTGTATATCAGCTGTGTGGAGGAGGATTCTGGACTCTCTCTCTCTGAATGTGAGCAAGAGAGGTTTCATAATGACTTTAACAGATCCCAGAGCACCCCCACTCCGATTTTCCAGCCACAAATACAAACGTGAAGCAAACAGACAGCCAGAATTTGGGAAACTTAGATGTGCCACAATCACACACACACACACACACACACTTGCGCACACTCACAAGCGCACACACACTCACTCGCACACACATCCACACACACACACACACACCAGCTCTGCAATCTAGTTTAAGAGGACCTCACACTCCTCGCTGTCATTTAAACATTAAATCACACAACTTGCCACAGAAAGTGTTTAAAAGCAACACATGCTCTTGAAATATATCTATGCTTTTTGGTTTAACTTTATGATGTCCCTTGAGTGCTTGAGTACTTTAACAAGAGTGAAATATTTCACCAAATGTGAAATTAAAAGAGAAAACCGAGTTCAAAAGGATTCTGGCTGTGTTATCAGGCGTCTCTCACACCAGTGAACAATGTGACGGTGAGACAGCGCTGATGGAATATTTAGATTATGATCACAACCAACGTTTATAAATGAGACCCCAGAGCTTTAATCAGTCAATATTAATTAAGTCCAGTCGTGTGTGTGCTGATGTGTGTCGATCAGTGTGTGTGTGTGTGTGTGTGTAATTAGCACTTACAGCAATAACTAAAAGTCTAATCCATTGATTTAAACACAACGTTTCTACAGAGATCATCTATATTTTCACATTCACTCTCACTGTCTAATATTCTCCAGATGTTGATAAACATGTCTGGCTTTGACACATTGAGTATTAACTAGGGATGCTCCGATCCGATATTCGTATCGGAAATCGGCGTCGATACTGAATAAAATTCTAGATCGGGTATCGGTGAAAAAATTGCACCGATACCCGATCTAGCTGACATAAAATTTCTGCTAGGCGATGTAAAAGTTCCTGGAGACACCGGCGCTTAAACTCTCTCGTGGCTGTGCTTTGCGAAGCGTGTGACATCATACGCTAGCAACGTGCTCTTTACGTAGTGTGCGTGAACAAGCGAACATAGCTTACATTGAGCAGCGAACAGCATGGAGCGACAAAAAATATCTGCCATTTAGATTTACTTTAGAACAGCTTCGCCAACAAGTTACACCGCTGTTTGCAATACACGCGAAGTAAATGTTCCGAGGGGTGGTGATAAAGCTGTTCATTATAATACTACTAATTTAAGCACGCCGAGTTCAATAAGCTGAAGAAACTAAAACGAGACGGTACGAAGCAGCTAACTTTGGAGGAGACAGCGGAAAGAATTCAGAAATTTCCATCTAGTAGTGTGAAAGCAGCGAAAATCATTGAAAGCATTTTGAATTTCATGGTAATGGATTTGCAACCGCTGTCCGTCGTTGCGAACAATGTCTTCAGACTCCTTATAAACCACCTGGAGCCGCGGTACGACATTGTGAAGCGTAACTGAGACCTGAACTGTACCAAAAAGTCTGCAAACATGTATACGAAAAAAATAAAGATGTCAATGCGCTGAGTTTTGTGGATAATTTGACTTTGAATTTCTATTTGCACCGACTAAACTATTATATCTTTTTCCGTTTATTTTTACATGTGCAGCACAAGCTAGGGAAGCTAGTGTTTTATCTATCTTTCGGTGTTGGATGTTAAATTTGATTTCCACTAAACTTTAGCTTAGTTTAGTGGACTTTACTTTAATGACTAAAGCATTAAAAAGAACTGATTCCTGTTTGAATATCTAAAGCAGTGAAGCTATTGCTTTTTTGCTCAATTTCAGCTGCTTTATTGTTTATTTTGCATTGATTTTTTTAAATTATATTTGCACATAACAGTTATGAAGAGATTTTGTTTCCATTTATTAATACTTGTCTATCAAGCTAGTGAAGCTGTTGTTTTATTCAGCTGCTTAATTTGCACTTTAATTTTGAATTTCAAGTTTAAGATAGTGAACATTTTGTTTTATTTTGCTGGTTTAATAAATAATTCACAAAATTTGTGAATCATTTGTTTGTTATTTTGTTTTACGGGGTCAGGAAATCAATGTTAAGTCGAGCTTGATGTCTTGCACAGCAATGCACACAGTTTATTAAGTAATTGTGCACTTTAAAAATGTTACCTTAGTATCGGATCGGTACTCGGTATCGGCCAATACTGAATCTCAGGTATCGGAATCGGTATCGGAAGCAAAAAAGGTGTATCGGAGCATCCCTAGTATTAACACAAAACAAATGACAAGCAGATTTTAGAAATAACTGTAGAATATAAACAAATGACACCGCAGCTGTGCGCATTTATTTGACTGACCAATAACTTTTTCTTGTGTTAAAAAAAAAATATATATATATATATATATATATATATATATATGTATGAAGAGTTTGGTTCCGAAATACTTTTATGTTTTAGTGGTGTTAGCAGTATTTATTTCAGTTATTATGGATTAAATCAAAACAAACCAACTGCAGTTTGATTGATTTTAATTGGAATGCACAACAAAAAACTAGATTTTTGAAAAAATGACTTTCTCATTTTGGAACCAAACTCTTCATATACATGTTGTTATTCACTCTCTCCTTTGCTTACTCCAGCTTTAAAGGGGTCATAAGGCTTGAACACGTGTTTTTCTGTGTCTTTGGTGTGTTATAGGTTGTCCATACATGTATGAGACGCGTAGAATTGCAGAAATGAAAGATGCATTCTATCAAAGCAAAAAAAAACGCCTGGTGTAACCACATCCCCACAAATCTACATCAGATGGTGGTCTGATGTGACTAAGACCGGCCAAATTTATACACAAGTAAGGTGGAGTACCTGTCAGTACAATTGAAGAGGAACCTGATGTTCCAAAAATGGTCAGAGGCGTAACATTTCCCCTCACACGCTTGCAGTATTCCACCAATCACTACACACTGATGAACTGGCCAATCAGAGCACACCTCACTTTTCAGAGCCATGAGCTTTGTTAAAAATCTGTGTTTCAGAGAGGCGGAGCAAAGAGGAGATACAAACCTTTACAACTAAAACACCATAATATTTGTTTTATCCGTGTCATATGACCCTTTATTCCTCCTATAGCATGGCCTTGTAAACTAATCACTCCGTTTAGCATGTTGAAAAAATGTTTATATGCTCTATTTCTTGCAAGTCGCTTTGGATAAAAGTGTATGCCAAATGAATAAATGTCACACGCGTGACCCGACGTTCATCTGCACCGGTTTAATACAAACTTCACTGATCCTTTAACTTAAAATATTCCAGCTGACTTCTATTATTGAAGTCATTTTGTTAGCATCTTTGATAAAAGCATCAGATAAACTCCAAAGTCTGAAGTTTAGCTAAAGGTTTGGCTGTTGTGCCGTTTGAATAAAGATTCAGAATTAAAACACATGAATGGGGTTCTACATGCATAACTTTATAGGCTAAAATATAACAAGACCTTAGCGAGTGCGTATGAGAGACAGAAAGAGCATCAGAGTTTGCTCAGTCAAGCAACACTCACGTGTGTGTTTTTACAGTTGCACACGCGTGTTTTTCATCATGAGGTTTTTGTGCGGTGGTCTCTCTCTATCCCCCTCTCTCAGTGACGTCAGCTACCTTTTCTCTCAAAACCCACTCTCAGCATTCTCTTCTTTCTGGAGACATTTTTCCACACCGCCGTCCAAACCATGAGGGCCTTTCTTCACGCACACATGGCCTGATTTACATCTGCACTTTTACTGGAATATTTCATTGGCTGTTTCACTATGATTTGTCTCTGATGCCTGAAACCAGAATCATACGCACAAAGACTTTGATAAGAACTGATTATCAGAACGGCTGTGATGATTCGTTGCTTCTGGTCAAGCGTGTTAATGTGCTTCAGATAGACCTGACACGCCCTGACCTGTTATTATAGAGAAGAATCAAAGTTGACTCTCTGAAAAACTCAAGAGACATTCAGCGGTGATCTGAAATCACCATTATTTGATCACGTAAATTTACACATTTGTGACATACAAATCAAAACTGATTAGAAAGGGTCAGCGGTGGGAGGATGTTGCCACGGAGACGGTGTCATCTAGGATGCACATGAACGTGTCCGGAGGATGAGATCAAAGAAGAATCATATGAGAAGATCAACGTCTGTAACTGCGATCCAATGCAGCGGAGACCAACCTGAAGAGACGCCTGGAATCATCGGAGCTTTGTGATCAAATCACCGTTTCTAGATGTCTGGTGGACATTTCAGTCCAGTGTTTGCTGTATTTTAACAAAATCAAACTTCAGGAGTGACATAAAGTCATCCAACAGCAATGTGAAAGACTGACAGCTTGAGAAGACATGAAAATTGTGAGCCAAATCCAGATTATCCCATTAAAAATATATATATATATATATATATATATATATATATATATATATATATATATATATATATAAATACATGTAGAAATATGAATGTTGTTTTGCTTGAACGTGAATTTGAACTCGTTTTCTTTGCAGTATTTGAGGTCTGAAATAAAAACACCTATATATTTTCACCTGTTTCTACAGTTTTCAGTTTCAGTACATAAATACACATAGAAACTTTGCCCCTTGACATACAATTGGGATAAATAGTTAGTAATTCACAGAATGAAACCCAAAATGATCATTTTACCAATAAAAAGTCCATCAGAAAAACTGATAACAATTTTAAAATGGTCTCGTCATTTTTCTGTGGCTGTTAAGAATATATATATATATAACTATTAATGTCATTCTTTATCTGAGGGAGCGGGAAAAAATCTGAAAACTTATTTTCAACAAAGTCATTTATTGACACGACAACTGCGTTTAAAGGGCCTTAAAATGTAAACATTTGAAAACAATGTAGTTATTGACTGTGTAAACTACCAAAAAGGAATTTTTTTAAATCAAAATGTTTCACAAACACTTTTACCAACAGTTTTCAGTATGTCATTTTAATGCAAACAGTCCCTCAAGTACTAACAATAGCAATAGTCATACAGTATATATATATATTTATATATATACATACAGAAGAGAACAAAGAAGAGAGAACTCACTATTTTCAGTTTCTCTGAATTTACCATTTCATTTTTCTTTCCGTTCCCTTGAACTAGTGACATCCCTTCTAAATCCAAATGAAAATATTGCTTTTTTATTTGCAGGAAAATTTAAACAAGTGTTGAACATTATAAAGTGAATGAATATTATTTCAAAGGCAAATATATGATGGAATGAGTCTGATTTTCACGTGTCTTTGCATTCTCTCAGTCTTTCACGTTGCCGTTGGGTGAGGTTTGTGAAGTTTGTTTCTGTTGGAATTCAACACGTACTTGACTGGACACAATGCTGTCAAAATTAAAGTGGTCTCTTCATTTTTAAGGCGTATGTATACGCAAAACACATATATAACTTCAGAGTTTTCAAGAAAGGGAACGACTGATCAAGTGCCACAGAAATCTAGAGATGAGTCAAACGGCATTTCAGGACTTTCAGGATTTCCCTACAGAAATAACAGATCTCTTAAACCACCTAAATATCGAGACGCACCTTTTCCCAACGGACGCAACTGGAGCTTGGGATGTTTATGTGTCAGCTATCTAAAGCAGTAAGAGACTGAAAGACACGCGGAGGAAAGCGAGCAGTACGCCAGAGGGATTAGCGTTTGGCAGTGAAATGGGTTTCCACTCGGGAAAAAACAAATCCCCCCGGCTCTCAGAAGGATGCGGACCGCTTCAGGAACCCGAGCTGCAGTTGTGTTACTGTAACCACTCAGAGGAACAATGTGATCCATTGATAGCGGACGGAGACGGGGCCGAGCGCCTCTCGCTGCACAAACATGCATTGATTTGCGAGTCACAGGAGACCGGCCTCTCCGACATTTACATAAGAGCGCTCGCTCTGTGACCTACAAACACAATCGCACACACATACACAACTGTGCACAAACACACCAGGGCACGACACCAGAACACGTCTGTCAGTCATTAGGGCTTCACGGACCACTGCACATTTTAATGCGTGTGGAAAACGACATGCTTTCTGATGGCCACGTCAGTAGAATCCTTCTAACAAAATCAAGACGACTCTTGACTATCGTACTCGTATACAAATGGAAAAGGTCGGCAGTTTTGTGTGCGATCCGAGCGACAGACTCTGATTCATGCGTCTCTCATGAGAAGAAATGCTGCCATCTACAGACGACGGTACAAGAACACCAGAGAGCGGTTTAAACACACACACACGTAAACTACCACGTCTGAAAAAAAACATGAAACTAAACACAACACAAATGTGTGGATACAAATATCAAACAAATCAAAACACTTTTTTTACTCGAGCGAAACCATTGTTTTCCATCAATCAATTATTGCTTTTTATGCTAGATGTGTAGGTGAATATGTAGCATATTTTTTTTACTACTAACGAAACTGCATATCTTCCCATCTGTTATGACATTAACTAACTACTTGTTGCATGAAACTGAAGAAATGGTGATGTAGATTGATTTTTTTTTTTTAACTATGTTAAATCTGAAAATAATACACCCACAACGCATTCTCTTACAGATGGTTGATCATCTGCCACACGTCAGAGCACACGCATGTACTCATGTGTCACATCACGTTTTGATGTGATATGCACATTTTTGATATTTTGACCATATAAATACCATCAACCTACAACAAATCCATCAACGGCCAATCAGATCAGAGCTGGTGACTTAAGTCAGCATGACGCAGACTGTGTGGAGTTCATGTCAGCAGAGGTTGAGACTACACGCAATCATCTGATCTGTGTGTGTGTGTGAGGTGAAAGAGCGCCCTCTACCTGTCTGTATGTAGAGATGATGATTTCTCTCAGGTGATAGTGGAGTGGGGTCATGGTCTCACTGACGGAGTCTAACGCCATGTCCACCTCCTTCTTCATCCTGTGACCGTCTGGGAGCAATCTCACCAGCTTCATCACCACCTGAACACACACACATCATTACTAGACCGATGTCTTCCATATTCATCATCCAGATGTTGTGTTAAATGCTATAGAATATCACGAATAGTGTTACAATTTCGGGATGCACAGATATGCAATTGTTGGCTGATGTTGGCTAAACAAAACCTGATCTACAAGAACACAAACATGACACATGAATCTCTTTCATCACAGAAAACAGCATTTACAAGTCCTCATTTCATAAAAAGTACTCCTATCTTTACTGTTTTTAATCAGAGGTCTTCGACTACCTTTCTTTGAGGGCCAGATTCAAAAAGAATAAATATGATGCAGGACATTTCTTTACCATATCCTCATTTCTTCTGTTATTTTGTATTTCTGATTTTATTGCGTTTTGTTTATTTTATATGTAACTTTTAGGTCATATATTAAAACATGCACACAAATATTGCATCCAGTATTTGTGCCTTTCATGGTATTTAATTCAAAGGGATACTGTCTTTTTAATTTAATTGTATATTCCTTGTAGCCGTAGTTTACTCGAAAATAAAACTGCTGTTAAATTATTCACCACCATTTGGATGTAGCGATACATTATTGGCTGATAAATATTGTATTATTGCTCATGTATGACATATTGCTTATTACTCCCTGTACTTTGGATCCAAGTCAAAAACGCTACTACAATCAGCACAAAAGTAATGCCTGCCCCTTGACGATAAACTGGCGTATTATAATGTGAACTGCCTGTGGATTGCCGAATATAATGTTGTAAATGTTTACGTTTCTTGGACAGACTGATCAAAACGCTTTATAAGACGTCAATCGTTTTTAGCTTTCGTAATGAATGTAGCTTTCAAAGATGTGGTGTCTCAGGACGTGCATTTCTTAAAGCACACACAGTTCTTAAAGTCTCCACTTATGTGAAATGTTAAGGTGGGCCTGGTCAAGATGATTGACGGGCCGCCAGTAGACAAGTCCTGCCTTAAATCATCAAAATCTGTCATTGAGATAAAAAAATCAAGTTCAATGTACATCGCCCAGCTCCAACCATAACTTTGATAGGACATGTGTACTTCACATCACAGTTCTGTTGGTTCATTTGATTGGTTGTTGTTCATCTTCAACTCGTATCGTTTGGTGTTTTACGGTGACCCTGCTGGAGGTCGCTGGTGTTGAGTTCACGTGTATGTACTACAGCTCAGTGTTTCCATAAACACATTGTTCAGGTCACTGGAGCGGTGCGTTTGTCTGTGTGTCTGAACTTCAGCCGTCATGTGTATGAATCCAGGGCGAAAAACAGGAACACACTTGAACTGTCATTAAATGAAGAAACTTTTCTCCAAAACAAAAGTCAAAAACCTTAGTGGAACACGTTAAACCACAGATTAAACAAGCCAACACGTGGAATTCTGGGAAGAGAGACAGAGGATGACAGAACATGACTTGTTCTCCATTTCAACCATCCTACAAAATCTGAAATGGGCACAGAAGAGAAACCACTAAAGACCTTATTGAAGACGTGTGGAAACGACATTAGGAAAAGCCCAGCTGCTGGAAATCTTCAAATAACTTTTATGTGTTCAAATGCCCAGAGAAACAAACACGAAAACGAACAGGATTATCAATTCATGTCTTTTGGTTATTAGAGTCATGAACAGATTTAGAAACACAACAGTAAAACACAAGTGGTGTCACCTCAAACTCGCCCTTTGTGTATTTGGCATCAGGAACGCTTACGATCTCATCCTCAGCACATTCAGGAAAACCCTGCCAACAAAACACAACAACTCACAGTTACTGAACAGTGCCGTGTGCTGCTGATGTGGGTTTCTGGACTGTACAAAGACACGAAAGCATATTCTGCCGACACTGTGTAAAAGAATTCGACTAACAATTGTGATCCATACACGGATCAAATAAACACGACACATTTTGTATTACGTACGTTGAAATGCCAGAGCGTCAGAGCAGCGATGACCATGGCCGTGGTCGTCCGAGCTTTACCGTTCCCACAGTTGAACACAAACGCAGAGAGAGAATCTTCTGCCAGACAAGACTTCATGGCCTCCAGCAATCTGTCAAAACCCTGAACACATGTAAACAAACTGTCACACAACACTGTCGCTCTCAAAAACTTCACGCTGAAGATAAAAGACGACGTTTAATCAGAACAGAACTGCACTCCAATTCACCGATCATCTTTTCTTTTCATAACAGAAACACATGATGTTTGACGTCCACATGCTGACATCCTGTTTGTCTGCTTTAAAAGATCGATCACATGATCACATGATTGATGGAGCGCTTCAACACTTTCATTGTGTTTACAGGAACTCCACTGAGGATTTTTGATCTGCAGTTACACACATGAACACTAGAGGACTCAATCCGTCTGTACAACACACACACTTTTCAAATAAAACCAAGTTTGTTTGTGTGTTGTGTGTTTCCATACACATGCGTATAAATGAAATATGCACTCATGTTCAAGTTATCATTATAGAGGTTCCACAGTTTACGTGGTTACAAAGAAGACGTACGTGAAAATTTCCTAGAATTATTCCGTAGGATTATTTCACAGGTTTGTCATTAAACATTTATCTTAAAATATCGCTGTTGTTAGATATCTCCATATTTTGTGATAATTTTTTTTATAATAGTCTATTATTATCATCAGTCACTCTTTATGTATTTCACTGGGCTTTGCAAGTATCTAAACAACAAAAACTGAAAAGTTCATATATAAAATTGTTTGTTAACTTTGACAACACAGTATTTAATCATTAAAAAAGGGAAATTATTTTTACATATACTGACAAACAGCAAATTTGGACAAACAAGGTTTCAGAAGGACGATGTGTCAGATATGCGAAAACGAAATAAAGAAAACACCCTTTTTAATGTGTTATTGGATAAAATGATCATACAAAATTACCTTCAATTCTTCGCTGAGATTCAGTTTACATTCCAAACAATTATGCAACATGAATACAGCGTTTTTAATACATCTTTATGAATATATTTAGTGAAGGTGTCAATTTTTCATAGCTGGACATCACTTTTGGCCACGGCTGTTAGACAGACAGTTTTGAGAGAGAGAGTTGTGTCAACTCCAATGTGACTGGAAACGCATGTGATTGAGGTCAAGTTTTAACCCATTTAAAGTCGCAAGTCATTTAATGAAGAAAAAAATTAAAGAAATATAGCATTTAAAGAGAAAAAATTACTTATTGGAAGTCTCTGGAGGCTTTATGAATCATGTGACACGCGAAATTTTGAACTTCCGCTGTGGCAGCTTTCTCAACAGCTCTGGTCACAAAAAGATATTAAAGCAATTTTCTCCGCTGGCGACATACCTTAGAAATTTGCGATACGATTAGATTTATTAACCGATATTTTGATATTACTTGCCTCGTTTACACAAGCAGCTACATTTTTTAATAATAAACTAAATAAATCAAGCGAACATATAATTACCCTTTGAAAGTTGCACACTTTCTGTCCCAAATTTAGTACAGCAAACAAAACAAAAGACTTAGACGGGCGTTCCATGAGGAATGAGGAGCGTGTCAAAATAAAGGTCCCACAAATCAATATTTTACATGTGGCATCCATGCATCATATCATTATTAGAGTGTGCTAAATGACTAAATGTAAATATCATTAGAAACTGTATCGATGCATGGATCCATATCAATGTATTGTTACACATGTCTAATACACATGTACATGTCTGTCTCATGTAACAGAGACAAGGGTGTAAATCAGCAAAAAGCTGTTGACTGGACCAGGTTAAACTGCTCCTGAATGTTGAGAAGCGAGACGCTTGCATGTGTGTGTGTGTGTGTATTGACCTCTTCAGTGGGAGCAGAGCAGTCTGGCAGAGGAATCCGTCTGTACTGCAGACCCTGATGTGAACTCTTGTGAAGATGAAACATCTCCTGCACCGTCACGCAACTCTTAAACATCTTCATCTGCTTCTCGTGCTCCAGAATCACTTCCAGCCACTTCTGATTCCCCACCAGTTCTTCTTTCAGTCCCGTCTCCAATCTCTACATCACACACACAAGTTCACTTTCTTAAGACACAAGCTGTCTGGATGGTTTCGAAAATCATCCTCAAGATAAATAGCATGACTATAGTCTGCTGCGGTTAAAGATCAAATCAGTGTGTGAGTCCTGACCTCCATCTGGTGGGCCTGCGAGGGAAGCACACGTATGTGCTGATCCACACGGCTGGGCTCTCTCGGACAAAAGATCTGTCCGTTCGCCTCCAGCACCAGCTCGTCCTGTAAATTCACCCACAGCACACTGCTGTGCTTCCTCTTCTCATCCGTCAGATACGCCAGAACGGCTCCCGTCGCCTGACGGAGGACAGACGCACAGCGACACGAGGAATGTGACTTAACATTAAACAGCACCAGATCTTCAAAAAGCATCTGAAGTGTCACCAGAGGAGCACTTAAAAGAGTCTCATCTGTAACGGTCAACAACCGTACCTCAGACGTGGGCTGTGCCATGCCGTAGATCCACATCTTGGGCACTCGGCGGAAGTTAGCCACTTTCATTTCCTTAATGGTGCTGAGAACGTCGGGTGCTAAACTTTCATCCGCCACCTGGAAATACAAAACAAACATACATCAGTGAAGGACTCGAGACGTTCTCTTGCAGCTGAACGCACATGCCAGCACTTTCAACAACATGCAATTAATAAAGCGAAGCTTATTTACAGTACAGTACCCACGTTTCCTTTTATTATTATTATGTGCATTTTGGAACACTGATTGTAAACGTGTAAGTAAATGAGTTAATGTGTTTGAAGTTTAGGTCTTTGAGTGACAGCTTCATTTACACTTTATCTGACCTGCACTCGAACCCTTTAACTCAATCTGTCGTCAGAATAAACGTCTCTTTCTTTCATGAGAAACAACACTGATATTTTCTTCCGTGTTTGTTGAAAGTGCTCGATAAGCCATTTAACTTCCGCATTTCGATCCACGCAGTGGCACAGAATGTCTCCAAGGCCATCAGAGAAACATTGCCACCGCCTGCAACATTGTGTCACGCTCACACAATTCATCTGCTGACATATCACGCCATCCTTAGTTACTGTTGCTAAGTGATAGACATCAGTTCTGTGAGATGTGACCCAACATTTGACATAAAACATTTATTATCTACACAATAAAAATTATTTATCAAATAAAAAAATACAATTTGCAGATGATATATGAGTGACTTTAAACGTTGACATCGCTCACCAGAACTCGGGCTCCTTTCGTGACGAGATCGGCTGGGGCTCTGAGCTCTGATTGGTTCATGCAGGACAGGAGGCGGTAAATCCAAGAGTGAGTGCACATCCATCGGCTGAAACTACACGCGAACGCCAGCGGATACTAAACCAGACAGAACACACAGCTGATGAACACAAGTCTGTATCCATTGTAAAATGTCCGACACTAAGCCGTCTCACACCTGTTCATGCAGGTAAGCGTTGAAGACGATCAGATAGAAATATCGCTCCAGGCTCTGCAGTGTTCGCTGGAGGAAGTAGTTTTTAGTACTACTTCCCTGAAACACACAAACGCTACATGAATGCAGAAAACAGAAGAGCAAGACACATGACACAGGTCAAAGGTCACAGCAGAGGAATCCACTGGAGTGTGTTACAGCAGACCAGCGCTGATAAACCGATGAATGACACTTAAGTCATTACACAAACTCTCTCTCTCATGGGCGAGTGAACGTACTGACGGCACAGCATCTTGTTTAACAGCCGCGTGAATGCAGGTCCTCACCTGGATCTGATAATCTTCACCGATTCCCTCCAGCTTGCGTTTGTTCTCATATATCGACTCTCTGATGTCGTGCATTTCAGAGCACAAGTCAATGGCCCGATCGACCTGAAACACCCCAGAACACCATCAAATACACACACAGACCTCTCCACGTGAACACAATCTCAACACAGGCTAGACGTCCACAATATACATCCAGTATATTGATAACAGCTTCACTGTCGACGGCTTCAAGTCACTTTCACTGAGATATTTAGCATCATGTTAGGATAACACTTCAGCCAGAAAAGGGTCCCCATTGACTGGACCCTAGTCATTTTAATTCCAACGAAGAATTTTTCTGGATGTACTATTCCTTTGACAAAGCATCCGTGAGAATAATACATAGTTCTGCTTTGTGTACAAAATCATAATGTTCATAATGTCCATTTCAGTTAGAATTGCAATTTTATAAAATTTTAATCAACACTCAATAAGATTCTGAAAAATCAACAGTATGAAAACAAGTTATAATGGAAAAAATTATCATTAGAAATTAAATCACAAAAACTACACAAACGTTGTGTTTTAGCAATTTTCTCTCTAAAATGGACAGTTCAAACCTGTATAAACGTGTGTTCTGCTGAACTCAAAGGAAGATATTTGGAAAAATGAAAGGGAACCAAACAAATCTCATCCCCCATTAACTGCCATAGTAAGGAAAATAAATCCTATGGGAGTCAATGGGGAATGAGATGTGTCTGGTTACTGACATTCTTCTAAATATCTTCCTTTGTGTTTACCAGAACAAAGACATTTGTACAGGTTTCAAATAATCTGAGGGTGAGTAAATGAAGACAGAATTTCCATCTTTGGGTGAACTGTCCCTTTAAGCATTTCAGTAAAACCTAAATCTCACATGGCAAGTAAGGATTAATTCACATCACATGTTGGTCTGAAAGGTTTGTTCTAAACAGGACAGAATAAGCAGAATAGACTCAATAGACACAAGAAACACTAACCTCCTCCATGACCTCTTGACCTTTGGGCAGCTTACTGATGAGCGACTGAATGACCTGGAAGTCCATTTTAGGTTTGTCTGGTACATCATCTTCAGCTCTATGAACACATGAGACACAAGTGTTGTTGATCATGAGTATTTCTCGACCTGCAGCTTATATGGTGTGAGTGTGTTTGATCCCTTACGGTGAGCTCGTCTCTTGAGATGCTGGTGTGAGGTGCATCATCACCAGGGAGCCGAGGATCATGCCCAGGTTTGTACGGCCCACGCCCACCTGACAGCTGAACAACAGTGCGGGCAGCGGCAGGGACACATCACGACTCAATGACAGACACGGGTTCTCCTAAAAGAAACAGATAGAAATCTGAGTGCATTAGCTTTCGGAATCATGTCGGGTCACTTGGCAGCCATCTTGGTAAGGGCTACAGAAAGGTCCTGTTTTTTATTCAAGTTTGAACGAAAATCCGATGTGTACGGTACGTGTTGGCGGCCCTGCGGAAAAAATAACTCTGCAATTGTCAATCCCAATGTGAATCTGCACAATAACGTTTGTTTGTGTTACGTGTCACAAAGTGGCTACACATAGATGTACTTTCCAACTTCAAAAACAGTTATATTGTTAGCCTATAGCATAAGTGGGGAAACTCGGACACATCTTGAGCCTAAGAGAAAGACAGGAAGTGACCTCGCTTCTTCTGCAAAGCTGCTTCCTGTGCATCGTTCTGTTGGCACACACCCTTCACAAAGTGTGCGGAGCCGTGCACATGTGATTCACGATCACAACAGACATACAGCTCCTTTTATAAAGCAGACTGAGAAGATGCACTCACAGAATACAGAATAAAGAGTGAAATAAAGCGTTTTATTTGATTTCAGACTCTGTATTTGTGTCTCTGATAAAACATATCATACAGACAAGTTCCGTTTGTAGTTAAACTGGGTCATTTATACTCAAATATTTCAACTCTGCAAATTTGTGGCATCATTCTATGTCCTCAGACCAGAGAAACAGGAAACACGAGACACGCGAAGGAAGTCTCATTCATCACAGCACACACAACATCCATTCAACACACATCAAACACATTCTCCATTAAACAAACAGCGTACAAGACTCCAGAATACTCCCTTTATTCATTTCTGCTTAATAAACCTTGTTCAGACGTATTCTCACAATTAAACTGGCAGCAACAAATCGGTCACAGTAATTCACAACACAGAAAGACTCACATTAAGGTTAATATGACAAGAAAAGACTTTTCTTCTGTTCTGCAGACGAAAGAAAGTCAGACAGCTTTGGAATGGCACGAGGTTCAATAAATGATGAGGGCAATTACAGCGTTATGGATGTGACACAAAAACAATCAGAGAATGTATTTGTTACCAACATATTGAATCGTCTGTATTTATTTTACTAAACCCCTGTTAATAGAGTTTAAACATCAGAAAAACATCCGTCTATCCACAAGTTTTCTTTTTCAAAAAGGGAAATAAAAAATGACATGGCTTTTGGAGACGACAAACTTTGTAGGATTTCTTTGAATTTAAATGCACAAACCTTAAGCAGTTGAACCTCCAGATATGATTCTTCTTAAACATAAAATTGTTACTTTAAATACATTTTCAAGTGCCCATCTACGTATGAGGAATATGGGCAGTTATGGAAGTGATGCGACAATCCTGAAAAAAGGCACTTAGCTGACTTTCCTGTAGCTCAGTCTTAAGAGCATGGTGTTAACATGCCAAGGTCATAGGTTGGATCCCAGGGGATCGCACACATTTAGAAACAAAAAATATGTATAGGATAATGCAATGTAGGTCGCTTTGGATAAAAGCGTTTGCCAAATGCATAAATGTAAATGTATGAATAATCATGCACTAAAGTAAAACAAGCTTGTGGAGAGACGTGACATTGGAATTTAAACCACCAAATGTTGAAATGTACGCTGTTAGTAGAGTAAAAACCTTTGGTAAAAACCAGATTTTTGTCATGTGAAGGTTGACATTTTCACGGAATTGTCCATGACAAAATTTAAATATTTTGGTGAACTATCCCTTAAACTCTATGTTTAGAAAGAATACCCATGAAGCTGTGTGTTAACTGCCTGATAAAGTGAAAGTAAGGTCCCTTGATGCTGAACAGAGCCCTTAACACATTAACACAGTCTAAACACTGTTTAATCCTTCTTACCCTGAGAATGTTCACAAACACATCAAAGACGTCCTCCAGAGGCGCTCCCTCGGCTGGAAGAGGCATCCGGTAATAGCTGCCAACAGATGACTGCGGTTATTATCTGTTCTTCAGATTGAATACAAGCGTCACATAAATGATTTTATGGCCTTGGGTCACGAGTGTGTTTGTGTACCTGTACGTGGGCATGGTAAAGCGGGGTCTTTTATACACCTCCTCTGTCACGTGGATGTCCTCCTCACAGTTTATGGAGATCTTCTGAGGTTCTCCTTTAAAGTGCTCAATGTCATTATAGACGTAGAACACATTTTCATTCAGTTTGGCAAAGTCATGAAGCTGAAAGCACATAAATCATGTCTTAGAATAACAGAATGTGCCAAAACCTTAAAAACTCAATTTTTGCATTCATGTTGTTTAGTACATTTAGTGTGACTTATTTACCTTACGTGTATTTTTTAAACAGAAACATTTTGTTGAATCAGGAACATTAGGCATGTGACGGTATCATTTATCATGCAGATTTTCTTTCGATGTATAGCATTATTATTATTATTTCCATATTTACTAGGGCTGTCAAACGATTCATCGTGATTAATGGCATCCAGAATAAAAGTTTGTGTTTACATAATATATATCTGTGTACTGTGCATATTCATTTTGTATTTATAAACACAAAACATACACATACTTGTCTATAAATTTAGGAAATATTTAAATGTATTAATTATTTTTACAATTAATTAAAATTCTAAATAAACGATAATTACTTGTTTTTCTTTCCTCAAATACATGCATTCTTGTGTATGTGTTCATAAAAACAAATTTAATATCCCTGTACACCGACATATATTACATAAACACAAACTTTTATTCTGGATGGGATTAATCATAATTAATCATCTGACAGCCCTAATATTTACTCTTTCATTTAAATGTTATTCGTGTTCTTTTTAATATATAAGTGTCTTTTAAAACATATTTTTTCCATATTGTGGTTACGTTGATACCTCTTTTCTGATGATGAGCTCCAGACTCTCAGAAGAGACGTCTCGCTCCAGGATGTGCAGATTCTCATGAAGGTTTTCTTTCCTCCTGGGAGTATAGGGAATAAAGTCTTCATCCAGATGCAGGAACATCACGGGCTCCTCACGTAAACAGAAGAAAATGACCTCCTTCACAGAGCCAGAGAGAGAGATAGAGAGAGAGAGAGTAAAGAGTGTATCTTCACAAATAAAAGCGGCTTATAATTGCTTTGGTTAGTTACATTACACTTAAACCGCCATAGTTATTCAAAACAGCTTTCCGTTTGTACAAACCAATGAGATTTTATTGACAACGTCTGTTTACTCGACACCGCGAGTGTAAAACACATTTAGACGAATAATCGAGTGAATCAACATCGGAATGAATTTCAGCATGAGACCCTGTTTAACAAATTACAGGACAAACGTCTTATCAGTGCAATTATTTACACAACACTTTCACGTGACGGAGGAAAACCAAGATATTCACGGCCTCTGACCTGATGACCTTCACCCTGCAGTCTCTGCAGGACCTGTTTGAAACCATTCAGACTCGGCTGTCCCATGCCGTACAGTGGATGGCTGCCTTTGCTTTGCCTGAAGTTGGGCGCTCCGTACGAGCCGGTGGTGTTGAGAACATCCGCTTTGCCGTACACGTCTTGGACCATGAAGTAAGAACCCTGAGAGAGAGAAGCATTCACAGGCTTTCAAAAACACAAGAACACATAATAACCCAGCGTGTGATGAATTGACCGCTGTATAAACACGTGAGGCTGAAGCGAAACTCATCATCGACTTGTCAGCAAACAGAAACTAACGAGCAAATAAAGTGAACGGGCGAGCGTTCTCATTGGCCAACAGGAGGCGGAGACGTTTCAAAGCCTTCAATGAGAGGTGTTAAGATGTCTGGAGCAGTAAAGAGACCCCCACACTCGCCTCGCTCTGTTTGTGAGAGACACGCTGGGACACATTTCAACACCCCAACACTAATTTAGCCTCAAACACAGACACGGAATGACCGCGGTACTGCAGGGTAAAAATCTTTATCATGTTTTTCACAAATGAAAATGTTACTGATTTATTTGTTTCAATAGTAAAACCTTGATAATTATTTATTTATATGAATAATATAAAATAATAATACTTGTGATGATTTGATTAATCTGATGGTAAAGAGTAAATATTACAAAGTCCTTAAAGTTGCATTTCATGCAGTGTGTAATGTTGCTGTGTGTGAGTGTAAGCGAGTTGTTAAGCCGAAAGTGAACGAATCACAAAGTTAATGGCTCGAGAAAAGGAGTCGACTCTGAATCACGCGAATGAGTCTGTCGTTCTCATTTCAGTTCCGGGGCGGATTTGCGTCAATCCGTGTTAATTCCCGCCTACGTTCCATTTGCGACGCTGTACGCGGTAGACCAATCACAGCAGACTACACCATGTGATCAATCAGATCAGAGTAGGCTGATAGAAAGGAGAGGATTAGACGGATGAATCGCCGAACAAATCATTTCAGAGTCAGTCTCTGAAGTGAGGTAATAATTACTGTCAAAATTAAAGTGTTTTTACACCACGAATATACGTAAAATTGTTGTTGGAGGCTCCATAAACCAAAGTAAGACCTTAAAAAAAAAAATCACAAAAATATTTACTCAAAGATATTCTAAAGTAACAAAAATTCACTCACCTGGACCAAATAGTGCTCAGGCATGTTGTCTGAAATCCTCCCAACTTTATAGTTTGTTCGGAGAACATCATCATGGATCTGAAACTCCTGTCTACAGTTATACCTGAACACACACACACACACAGCTGATGTGATGAAGCGTCTACAACACGACACGTATGATGTCAAACTGTGAGGCGGACGTACGTGATGACCACTGGTGCCACTTTATTAGTGATGATGGATTTGGCCTTGTTATTGTGGATGCTGAGTGTCTGGAAGGAGGCGCTGCTCTGCGACCGCCTGCTGTCCGTCATCCCGTTGCCGTGGAAACTCTCATGCAGCGTGGGCTGGGGAGCAGCACTGGCAGTTGTACCCATACTCCACTAGCAGCTGTCAATCAAACAAAAGCACACGTTTATTAAACACAGACACGGTGCTTTTCATGCTACATGATTAGGTTTACAACAAAATCCAATTTAAGCATGAGGATCACCCAAGATGCCCTAACAAGTAGACAATGCTGTTTTACAAATAATAGACTTACACGTTTCATTTACATCATGATAAAACATAAAAACCTTTCAGTTGCCCATCATGCCACATTTCCACAGCATCTGTGTTGTGAGAGATTTTCTCAAGCCGGATGAAGGCGTTGTCAGAACAGACGTGTTGTTAAATTGGGGCAAAGTGTAGGTGACATCTCAGACTCACATTACCTCTGCCCCACAAACCCACCCACACCCAGCAGACAAACATCTTCTCTGAAAAACAAACCTTTGTGACCCATCTGCCTGTTTACACAACTGCGCAGACGCCCTTAAAAAAAGTGCGTACCTGAAGAGAAATGTCAAGGGCACACTTGATCTCAAAAACCTTTTACAAAACAGTTCACACAAAAATCCTGTATTCTCCCTCATCCGTTTGTAAACCTGTACGTGAGTCTGACTTCTGTGAAACAAAAGAAGATATTTTGAGAAAAGTCCTTGCGTTTTTGTGTCCGTTCATATAATGGAAGTGAATGGAGTTCAGTGTTGTTTGATTATCAACGTTCTTCAAAATATCTTCTGTTGAAAAGAAAGAAACTCACAAAGGTTTAACGTGACATGTTTTCAACACAATCTTCGTCATCTTCACATCGAGTCAAACAGATAAGCAAATCTCAGGTTCTGAGAGTGACAGAATTCCCTCTAAAGAAGCACAGACACACAAACACACACAGCTGGCCATTCTGTCTCCCCCCACATCCCACACACAAACACACCATCTATTGAAATTCTGCTGGTGAACTTCAGTCAGGGACGAAGCGTTCGGGCACAAAAGGATCTCGCCGCAGGCAGGAAGTGCAGTGCAGCTGCAGGAAGCGTAAACGAGCCAATCAGAGGAAGGATGCAGAGCGCTCCTCATTCTTAAGAGATGTTGAGATGAGAGGAAGATCACTCAACGACACAGACACATGTGATTCAACCGTCAGATATCTTTACATCTTCATGGAGACGTACAATTTTTCACACACGTTGTGTCCAGTCCTCGAGTGCAAACAAACAGACGCTGTACTTACTACGGTGACAGAAACACAACTGACTGAAAAACCTTAATTGACATGACACTTCTCTGGCATTTAAGTGTGTTTTGTGGATAAACTATACTAAACTATAAACCATACTATATTGTAAGTTTCATAAAATGAATGACTTGACTTTAAGTGCTTTACATCTAAATGATTTGCAGAAAAGTAAAAAGCAACATACGTCAGACAGTCAGAAGAGCTGAGAGGTGCACCTGTGACTAAAGATTCGGTCACAAAGCCAATAAAACTCTCCGATGTGATCAAAATCAATACCATATCACTGTCAAGTGAGGTAAACACAAACGATTATTGTACATATCGTACTGTTTGTGACCACAAAGTCAGTTTTTGGTGACACACCTCAAACACACAGCAAGGCCGCCCACTTCCACAGGAAGTGTGGCGAGATTTCAGAATCTCTTGACAAGTGTGGTTTAAAGTGCACCTAACAACTTTCGATATTTTTGACATTTATTCCAGCCTGATCTGGAGGGATTCGTAACTCGCATACGAGGTGGATAACTGGTCTGAATTATACTGTATTATTTACTAAATTAATTAATTAATTGATTACTTAATTGATTATTATAATTATCACTAAAAAAGCCACTCAAAAAGCGTCACTGGCTCGATCATAATAAAACACACAAATAAGATTTCAATGAGCCACCTCTTAAAATAATTTCGAACTGTTGTAAGGATATTGGATGTTCAGACAAAAATGAACAAATCCGAACATATACACCTACCGTTCAGTTGCAGATAATATCCTAGAATCACTGTGGCCTACACATCTATCCAAGCATCCCTTCTTTCATCGCTACAATAAAACAAAGCTGCAGAATATCGTCCGTGTGACACACAACTAACCGAAGACCACCAGACCTGTGGAGTGTTGTCATGGTTTTGACGTTCACCGTTTCAGAGTTTCTTCCCCTCTGAGAAAGAACGTCAGCCTGAGGAAAAACCCACTTCCTCACACAACTTCCGCTGTTGCAACACCTCGGGGATGTGCACGTTACTTCAAGAGCACCTACCGTGAGGGTTATACCGTGATACACATCGCATGGTAAGACAAGACAGATTTTTAGACTTCTCATTTTCATACACTAGTGAATAAAATAATCCCAGAATGCTCCAAGAGAAAGAACCTCTCATAATCACACACACACAGATCAGAAATAGCACATAATTACAGTTATTGTGAAGAGTTGACCGAGCACAGCCCAATATGAAAACACGCCTCATGACCACAGCGACACAGCCGTCTCATGTGTGTGACCTTGACATAAAAACAGGATCAAATCTGAGACTTCAACTGTCGGAGATCTGATGTCGTGTTGATTATTTTTGAGTGAAATCAGAACAAATGTCCTCGACTGCGAGATGTAAACAACAGCATGACCCAGAGAAGACAGACAGACAGAGTCTCTCGTGTACCCTACGTAAAACACATCACGTGACGACAGATCTCAGATCCGACCACATCAATGAGAAATCCATAACTGAAACTCGATTTATCTGTATTTCTCTCATTTATCTGTATATTGAATTCATATTTGTTGTTTAATCATCAAACAGTGAAATGACAAAGAGGTTAATGGCATGAAAGTCATTTTTTAATATATAAATTATTTGTGCTTTTAAAAAATGGAAACCAACATGAAGAAAGTCATTTAAATGAAACAAAACAGGAAATGAAGGACCCCTGTAGACCCTCACGATTGAGTGTCAAGTTCAGAAAATGTTTCCGAGTTTGCCATTTTTATGACGATACAAGATTAATGCAGGGTGTCAGAAGGGTTAAACGCTCTCTCGTTTGTAAATCGCTTTGGATAAAAGAATCTGCTAAATAAATAAATGATAATAATGTTTTTATGGTATTCATAAATAAATGGTATAATGAAGATACATACGGTAAAATATTCACGGTGTAAAGAAAATATTATTTGGAAAAACACCAAAGTAAACTTCAAAATAAGATAGATTTTTGTATTCAATAACCAGAGAACACACAAGACTGTTCAATCACACAGTGATACGCAACACATGTCACAAACACACACATGTTCAGACTAGGTTCACCCCTCATACACACACATAAACGTTTACTTAACAATGAATCATTCTTCCACACCACAATCTACTACACAAATATTGTGAAGGAAGCTTTTAATTATAATCAAACTGATGAAAGTGTTCCCGGGAGTTAAATCCAAGTTAAACTCCTCAAACACACAAACACACACACATTAATGAACAAATACGCACTCCTACTGTACCTGTGAACACACACCCCCGAGCACCATCAAATCCAGAGACGTCTGGGCAGAAATCCCACAGACAGGCAGAGAGCGACAGGTACCGGAGCAGAGCGACTCATGCCACGAGTTTCTCTAAACCACAGGCAGCGTGTGTGTGTTTGTGTCGGTGTGTGTGTGCGTTTGGGGCAGTCGTCTTTAACTAGTACCTACAGTAACGACGCAAGCGTCAGACACATACAGTCTCAGGAAGAGGATGGTGTGTGTGTGTGTGTGTGTGTGTGTGTGTGTGTGTGTGTGTGTGTGTGTGAAGGATGTGTAGGTGGGTCTTACTCATCAGGCAGCGCTGCATCCTACAACACACACACACAATTAGCACATGAATTGAAAGCTCTCCACAGTGAGTGTGCGACACTCACAGACTCACAGACCCACAGACACACACAGACACATAGTCAGCTCAAAGCAAACAAGGCGACAAGCTAACAGCATGTGTGTTTACATCACGTAATTCAGCGCGGCTCTTGTAAGTTAGCACATCAGACTAATTACTTCATTCGTAAGCAATTAAGACACCCTGACTCTGATTGTCAACACACACACACAGCTGAGTAAACAAGCTAAATCTCAACCCACACGCACACAAACACAGCTACAGGACGACACAAACCTCTGGTCTTGTATAGACACTCACATACTTTACTATTAAAACACAAAAGATACAAAATGTTAATATGACACTTCATTAAAAGACTAAAGATCACGAAACACACCCCTTACAGAACCCCCCATCTCACACACAAACAGAACATGCGTCAATCACAAATATCTACACACACCTTTGAATACGATTCTACGATGTACGATGTTTGAAATTCTAAACATTTTCATTTAAACTTAGTAAAGAAAATGCAAAAATACACCTCAGAACCACGAGGATTTATGAGGACAACTGAGGGCTTGTAGAGGAAAACTTCTGGAAGACGCATGTATGATTTACTAAGAGACTTTTGCGACATACAAGGGTGAGGCAGGAAATTACAGTACTATCTCAATCTTTGCTAAATTTACACCGGTCAGCCGCATCTACACTGTACACTGCCACGACCAGCTTCTGTTCATCAGACTGCAAGGCCACATCACACACAACCAAATCCACCGAATAAAGACAACAAAACGACACCATTTCTGTCATCATCACCCTCATGTCATTCCACACAAGTTGACCAAGTTGCTCTTTGACATCATCAGGGGGAACAAGAACTTGAAGTTGCTGAGCTCCAGAATTAAGGTCTTTGCACATACATTCCCACATTTTCGTATGCGCTTTTTCGTACTTGGCGCTCTCTCAAATGCGTGCAACGGATGCGAAAAACACAGAAAATCACCCCAGTCCGAATTTTTTTAATGACAGACGGAAATATCGGAGCAGGTGTGTAAATGTGATTGACACAACGTGAGGTCACATTTATTTTTTTTACATGCAGAAATTTCGGATGCAAACTCGTGTGCAACGGCCTTAAGAATAAAACAATGTTCAAATGACTTTGCGGAGGCTCTTGCATCTCAATATTTTCTTCCAACAGAGCTCAATTTTCAAATAATTAGCTCATTAAAGCACCAAGAAACCTAAGACCTATTTTTGCCTTCCAGCTTAAAATCCTTATCAAGCCAACATCAAAAGATGTGACGTGGCCATGTACTATAGTACATCGATGACGTGTCGGTGTCTCATAATTATTCATCAGACTGTGTTTTCTCGACCAATGACATTCCTCCTAATTATTCATGACAGAGCCTTGTCATTGGAGCGTCCGTCTTCCAAGCCGGAACTTTCGCCTGTTTTTAACAGTACTTAAAAACGACAGTGAGGTAAACTGAGCTGAAATGGGAGGTTTTGTGACACTTTAAGGAAAGAAGTTGGGTTGGGGCAATGTGAGGGAGAGCAAATAAAAGAATGTTTTTGGGTTAACTAACTATATCCATGAAATGAAGATTCCTGTGAGGAACGAGATAGATGAGAACAAACCCGAGCACACCTGTTTCTCTTCTGCACTGAAGAACCATTCACATCACGTCATTCATCTCTGTTTTTATGAGCCTTTAATGGGGGTCAATATACATTCTAACGTTACATGACAGATTCTTCACACAGACCACACGACAGCCCTGTCTGTCTTCTGATGTCCGACTGACTTCTCCTCGCCAACATCTCTCAAATCAGATCATATGATCTAACTGATGTCTGGCCACAAGTCAACCAGACGTGTCAATCCTGCAGCATAGGTGCCAAAACCGATCTGAAAGTAGAACTCAAAGATTGACGGACGTGTTCACTATCAAACGTCATTGTATGGAAGACAATATTTTGTGTGGATTACAGCGGGTCTGAAATGAATGCATCGTTTTTAGATGAGGTATTCCTCTAAAGCAAGTATGAATTGAGGATTCGAGAATGAGCAGATGAAGTCCACTGTCTGTCATGTTTTATAGGAGCGAACAGGATTTTAACTTCCTGTCCTTACAGGCTATAAAAAAGTGGATTACCTGCCTGTTTCCTGCTGTCTTTACAAATGATGAATTGTGTTTTAAACATCCGCTTCCGAACGGACTGAAAAAACCGACACCTGTGTTTGTGGCTGGTAGGAAGTGTATTTTCCTGTCTGGATTGAACTCTATGAGGAACATCACTGTACAGAGCACAATCACACACATATCAAAACACAAACAGAGTCAATTTATACACAAATAATGAAATGTCATACGGGGAAGACACATATAAGCAACGTTATTTCTTTCTGATGGATCAGACAGCTTGGCTCTGTCGGAAATGACATAACAGACACCGAATCACTATGAAGCTACAGCTATACAACAAATTCAGATATCATATATATAATCTGAGTGATTAGAGATAACAAAACAGATATCAAAGGTATTGAGAATTTTTTATACAAATCCAATCGTAATTTACTGCCTGCACACATTCTTGAATCACTGACTAAAGCACTGAATACACAAAGACAACAGACAACATGACATCTAGTGGCAGATATCATCTCAACACATGACAGACGATTATTGTACAACAACAAACTGCAAACTTCACACAACATTAGAACTCGCACATCACATCGATTAATGCATCGCTAAGAAATTCTAAATTTTCTTGCTTATTCCCCATATGTTTAACATGGATCCTGAAAGCGGGGCAAGTTGTCACAATGCTGTGGAGTCTGGATAAAAAAATAATAAAAATGACAATACTATCTAAATAAAGTTATCTCTCACAACAATAATCTCAGTGTGTACAATAGGCTACATAAAAGCTTTTTCTGAAGAAAAAAACTTATAATAAATACTTAAACCAGGACTAAGGATTTATAAGAAATACTGAACACAGTTCAACAGCATGATATAGATGACACTTAATGTTTGATGATACTGTACTTTTAGTTTAGGTCAAATTGTCAAACAAAACTCCTCTCATAATAACTGAATGATGGCAGCTTGTGGTAAGATGTGTGACAACTAGCCCCGGTCTCCCAAAAATAATTAACCCCCAAAAAGGTCTTAAGAGCTATGTAAGCAGACAGAAGATGTGAAACAGGATCTTTAATTCACCTTAGATTCATCTATTAAACATTTATATTCGGCTTTATGCAAAGCGTATTCTCAAACTCATTATGAACTTTATTTAAAGAGGAACGTGTATATACAATAAAGTATCACAATATTCTCAAATTAAATAACGCTGTTTATCCGTCACTGTCTAATTGTTAAACTTATTAAAAATAGAAACAAGCGTGTTCTCACTGACTAGATACACAGATAGCAGTGACGTCACTATCGTGTTTTAATGGGTCTCATTTAGGTCTCAACAAACGACTTGTTTTCAAGGCTGTAACCCTAACAAGAGCACTTGACTTTATCTCAATCCCTAAAGCAAACTCTTCTCATCTAGTACTGACATCTTCACAGATCTCTAATGGACACATGAGTATCGAAACGAACTTCATCACCATTAATCTTCATATGCCTGACTCTCGATCATTAGCATTTCAATCGACTAATATTACATCGCTTGATAAGATTTCTACATTTTGGTTTCGTCCAAGTTCGCTATTTAGAAATGACTTGTGACTTGTTGAATGTCGAGTTTCTGAGGGTCGGGCAGGTCGACATCAATAAATGAGGAGGAATTTTACGTGATTTTTTCATCTTCGTTATTTCACTTATAATGTACACGTATAAATATTACAAAACATATATGTTTTCCTTTAACTTTGTGGTGAAATATGACTCGGGATGTTTTGCGGTCCCATCAAACGGATCTTTTCACGTCGAGTCAGTCGGTTTGTGTAAATTTACGTTACCTGCTTTTTTCCCGCTCTCTCTCTCTTTCAAACACCGTCTGAATCCAACACATAGTGTGATAAAGCTTAGAAATTATTCAAACATGAAGACGATGGTCGTGATTGTGACTTTAATCGCTGGTTTAATGGAGTTGTTGACCGCTTGTCCGATCTCCACCAGAGTACTACAAAGCGACACGCGAGCGATCCACTGATCCTTCGAATGATTCGCGAAAGAATCGTTCTTGTGAGTCAGTTCTTTTCTATGATTCGATCTGAAACGACGCAAATGATGTAATCCACACAATCTACACAATGTGAACGTTTACTTCAAAGAGCAGTGCTTGACGAAATATTTTGTTCAATACACAAAAGCAACAACAGCCAAATGTCATGCGTTGACGAATCGGCGACTCTGATGAATCTGTTCATTAAAACGACTCACTGAAATGAACCGGAGTTTTCAACGCTGTTCTTTTAATTTTCTTCCGATTTTGTTTCATTAACACACTTCAATTCACAGGTCACACACTCGTTGTACCAAGCGAACAATATTCGAATGCACGAATGCATGCAATGACATCCCGCTACGTGGAAGCTCCGGTTTGTTTGAACACATTGGCATGTCGATTCCGAACGACGGCAATGCAGTTTCGTGAACATCTGTGCACGCGAAGAGACGCCGCGTGACACAAAGCGCAGCTGAGAGAAAGTCAAAGTTCTTCACTCACCATCGCAATGAAACCTTCGTCATGAAAACACAACAACTGGTCCCAGAAAACACACTATCCTGCAAAAATCCCTGTTGTGTGCTGGATTCACGCGCTCACAGCAGCACTCGTGGTGTGTGCGGACGCTCTCATTGAGCATGCGTGTGTTTGGGGGGTGTATGTGTGTGACTGGCGCTGAGGGGCTCGTAAATTCGGATACACACAGACACTCATGAAATGTTTGTGTAACTTTGTGCATATTTGTGTGCGTTTATTAATGCATTGCTAATACACACACCCTTTGCATATTAAGTACATCAGAGGAAACTTTTACAGTATACTTTCAAAAGATGGAATAATATTCGTTTTGGATTAATGGAAATTAAATGTTGAATTTGTTTGGCTAAAATAATTGCTAAAATTGTTCACAAAGAATGTTCACTTTACATTTATAGCACTAAAGTGAGCACACAACACTGATATGATATAAAATAAAATACGCAATAAAAGGCATACAGTTAGTGACAAACACAAAGTTGCACAAATATTTTCCTTTCTTTTCAACCACATTGAGGAGAGAAATATGACAGCATTATTCATTAAATGAACAATCATTTTAGGCAATACTTATTATTATAAGACGTAAGACGGAGCTGACGCAACCTATTCATATTAAGCTTGCACAGATATCTCAAATGCTACGAATTATGATAAAGCAAGGATGAAAATAACCCCGAGTCTTCCAAGCACATCGCTTTAATGTGACTCGTGTAAAGTGCCCTTGACTTCAGTTCGGTGAGCCTATCTGCCATTACGGTCTTCAAAGAACAAAAGCAACTTTGGTGATGTCACGGTGCGCAAGGTGTTTTAATTGTTCATTGTAAAATATGCGTCGCATTACCACATGAATAGATGATGAGCTGTCATGGCATGTCAATTTCCTTTAATGTCCTCTGCTACTTGTTAAATATGCAGCAGCGGGGCCAGAGGGAGGGGGTATATAAGCCCTCGTGGACCCCTCAACCTGTCATTCTGAGCTCATTCCATCATGCATGTGCTCGGAGCTTTGCGCCTGGCCTGCTTCCAGCTTCTGCTTCTTGGAGTATTGGGAAAGCGCGATAAAACTCATCTTCATGGCGCACGGACTATATTGGCGCATTTCTCCAGCCCGGACCGAACCCACCGGCCGCCCACCTATATGATGCACCTCTATCGGAATTTCAAGATGAACCAGACGCGTCCCGTGGATTATATGGACCACGAGCAAGCGGACACAATCCGGAGCATCCTGTCTAACAGTAAGGTTTGGTTTATATTGCGTATTCGCTTCAGTCGTGTGTCGAGCAACACGAACTCGGGCTTTCTGGTTTTAAAGCGGTGTCGGGAGCTTTGGGGGTTTGGAGAGCCACTGGAGTTGCGCACTGAGGTGAAAAGTGCTGCGGCTCTTTTGTTGAGGGTCCCGGTGGCTTCTGGCTGTCAAATCTCAGCGCCAGACACCTTCAATCCACATCTCGCTCGCGGTTGAATAAGTCCAGGATCAGCTTGAAGACTAATGCCGTGCGCAAACCCCTCTCTGGTGATGTGGATTAGACCCTCGCCAGACATCCTTATACAAATCAGTTGTTGGAGGCAAATCAACATCAGCCCTCAGGTCTTTTTCACACGTCGCTGATTAGATTAGGTGCTCTTGGTTCCGAGCGCGGGCGCAGTGGCGCGGGCGGCGGGTTTGAATGGAGATGCGCGGAACATGCGGAGCGCAGCGGAGGTGTTAAACGATGGGTTTCGATCCCATGTTTGTTTTAAACGGATTAACGAGGCAGCGCCTTGCCCCTGCGTTAAGATTACTTTCATATCAGATCGATACTACACGACTTTAATCAATGTGGTATCATATTAATATATGACTTAAAGCGAGGCATGAAACCAATTCACAACACACAATTGGCTTTTTTGTAATAGATTTAGATAGTTTAAAAAACAGTTTAAGATTTAAAATACAGCCTCGGACTACGGAGCACAGATCCGAGCTGTTAAACACAACCAGAGTCACTTATTAGATAAACCCAAGCAATTAGCAATTTTTATGTAAATGTACAGCTCCAATACACTTCACTGGACAAGAGCCATACACGAGGATCAAAGTGTGTGTGTTCAGCTGTCACAAATCACCTCATTACTTTTAGGCTTGTGTACACTACAGTGGCTCATTCATCCCTGGTGAAAAATAAATATCAGAAGAACTGCTTTGATTGGGTGATCCTTACCAAACCATACCGAGACGAGATCTTAGAAAAAAACGACTAATAAAATAAACAAATCTACATTTTCTTAATGCATTGTTTAATATGATTCAATAAATTAAAACAAAGATGTTCACATAATAATGTGTGTTCCTTTTTTTTATTAGGTTTGACCAGTCAGGGCAGACACTACTTCACATACTTTGACCTCTCCTCTGTGCTCTCTGAGCGTCAGATTCAAGCTGCCGAGCTGAGGATTCGTATCCCCAGAGAAACGAACCAAACCAACGTTACAGTGGAGTTCAGGCACCAGCAGGACGTCCCGTGCCAACAGCGTGACGTCTGCCTGCAGAACCAGACGTTAGGCGTGCTCTCCGGAACCTCTCTGATGAGCTCCTCTCAGCACTGGAGAGTCTACAACGTCACGGACCTGCTGCTGGACTGGACCAGCTCGAAGCTCTCCCACACCAGACCCCGCAAGACAAAGAGAGCCGTGAGATCCGGCAGACACCCTCTGAAAAACACGGATGGCATCCATCACAGAGCTATGCTGCTCATATACTCACACACGGCTTCACCGCAGGGAGCGGCGGACAAGGCCAGTCTACTGCACACGGCCGAGAAGTCCAAGTTCTTATTTAACACCGAAGGTAAAGAGGTGCGCAGGGAGAAAGCGCACAAGAGCAAGAGGGGCCGGAGAGGTCAGCCCATGAGGAACCCCGAGCTGGTGAAGAATCAGGGCGACAAAAGCACTCTGTGCAAACGAGTGGACATGCACGTCGACTTCAATCAGATCGGATGGGGCTCCTGGATCGTCTTCCCTAAGAAGTACAATGCATACCGCTGTGAAGGGAGCTGTCCGAACCCTCTGGGTGAGGAGCTTCAACCCACCAATCACGCTTACATGCAGGTACATAGTGTCTCGTTGTGTTTCCAACACCTGTAATATTCAATGATAGTGTATTTTAGAAATGTCCATCTAACGTCTCTTCATCTCTCTTTCTCCACCAGAGTTTGTTAAAGTACTACCATCCGAACCGAGTCCCTGCGGCCTGCTGCGCGCCCACCAAGATGAGCCCCCTCAGTATGTTATATTATGAAAACGAAGAGCTCATCCTGCGACACCACGAAGACATGGTCGTGGAAGAGTGCGGCTGCATCTGATGGATGGAAATGTAAAGCGCTACTCGGTCGGTTTGTGGGAAGTTCAATACTGCACGAGACGCAGCAGCCAGTGCAGGTGGTTTCTTCCATGTCAATTGTCAAATTGCCCGTCCCGAGAACATCCTAAAAGCCCACGGGCAACAGGAAGCACAGCCTGTGTCATTATCCAGACAACTGTTCCAAACATTTATGGGCCTTGAAAGAAGCAGTTAAGAGTGAATAGGATATAATAACTGTTTAATGGACCATCACAAGCACTGTCAATGTATTTACAGTTACGCCGTGAGGTGGAGACTTTGTGTAAATATTTATTGTATATAATGTGTGAATAAAACGTGGATATTTATGTAAATGTAATATATGGATTCTTCTATAAAGGACAGAGGTCCGCCCAATAATGATATTTTTGCTAAAAGAAATAAAACATGTACCTTAAAGAATCTCAATGATTTCGCGATTGACTCGGTTTAAACAATACTTCTATTCTTCATAGTACTGAACTCTCAGAATGTTTTGTATCTACAATTGTGGATGATTTACAGTCAATTAAACATATTTTCTTGTGCATTTTACGTAAGTATAATACAAAACACGAGAGATTAAAGTGTAATACACACCTTAGTTTAGATCCGACTATGGGTTTGTATCCACACTCAGTGAAGCTCTGTCTGTGGCCTCTGTGGGGTCATAAAAGGTCAGGGGTCAAACACAATCACCTTCTATTGTCCCACAGTAAAAGTGCAATCCAGTCCTGACCTGCCATGGACATTCTGGAAACACTTCTCTTAGTTTGAGCTTTTCAATGGCAGATCTCATGTCCAACACAGAGGACACAGGACGGTGGGGTATGTACAGTGTGGTGTTAAACTCGTGTTTTCACGTGTACAATTTCCAAAACCTATTACAAAAAAATGTTGTGAACATTTAAGTAAGTTTTGAGTAAAATTTAGATGTTTTAGTAGTCTGACATAATCTAATAATTTTCCAGCTGTCAAAAATCTAGTACAGCAAACGTTTAAAAGATAAAAAATCACGTTTTTTACTTAAAATTATTTAAAATTGTATTTGTATAAGAACAAAAATGTATCTTTAAAAACTGCATGTAAAACTACAGCAAACGTGCGATTAACAAATAAATAGTTTTAAACCGCTCTTGTCGGGTCTCGACGGCTCTTCTGTCGTGAAGCTCTCATTTGTTTTGCGACAATCGCGAGTGGAATCCGGCAGCCGCGTTTACATGCCGCTGGTCTCGCATGACCGACCATAAACATACAGAAACACTTCTTAAACACATGTAAGGCGTCTGTCGGGTGGATGGAGAGGGTGAGAGAACATCGCATGTGTATTTGTGAAGAACTTCAGCGCCATATTAGAGGTTTGATTGACTTAATCGCTACTTTTGAACGCTTTTATTTATTCAGTTGAAAGAAATGAATGGCGTGACGTCATGCTGTGCTTATTTACTATTCAATCTTTCTGGTTTTGCGCTGTTTAATATGATTATATGCATTGCTATAAATAACTTTTTGGTTTTCTATATTTGTCTGCTCAGCTGTCTGTTGATGTATCTGTCAAACAGGTCCAATGAATGCACACAGAAACTTCACAAATAAAATACGTCTCGTTGTTTGAGTAATTTTTGCAGCATTATTTAAAGACATGTGACACTTTCCTGTCAGTTTCGGAAGCAAAACTGGATGAATACTGAGTTTATATGCAGGAGTAACCGGGGCAAGTTTTCACAAGTGCTGCATGTCAGTAAATCAAGTTTTTAACCAAAAGTCCTTTAAATTTAAAGTCTACAAATGCTTAGTAATGGTTTAGGTAGTGGTGTTATTTACACCTATAGTTCAAATCTGACACGATGAAATTTGTTAGAAAAGAGATATATGAACAATATCATATCAAACATAGCACCTGTTGGGTAAACACAACGTTTAATGTAAGAAAAAATCACACATTAAGACAACAATTTCATTCATGCCTGGTCGGGTAAAATATATAATTAGAAATGTTGAACATATCATAATCCTATTCAATATATTATAACATTATTTGTTGACATTTTATGTAACCTCATGTAAATATATATTATAATATTTTTAAGGACACATTTTTATTTTGTGTTTACTTGTAATTCACTAAATGAAAATCTAAATTACACAATATTTTATGCTTCACTGTCCAGTATTGTAAGGCTCATATGATGTTCATGAACATTCATCCTCGACCGTTGGGACGTGATGTCACTGCATGTTTGTGTGCTCTGGCAGGTAACAGCTGTGGCTCTTGTCTGACTGTCACTCACCTCCGCTTGAGTCATTGAGTCTCACTGAAAGCACCAATCACTCCTCAGATCTTAGCTGAACATCACAGGATGGCACAGGCCGCTGCCAACGTCGCCCGGAGGATAAACGAGACCATAGAGGAGGGCAGAGACTGTTTAGGTGGGTGTGCGGAGAAACTTATAAAATCTGTCTAGAACTCACACTGGGTCACAATTCAGCCCCAAAACCAATACCGAGATGTTAAACATATAGATTAAAAGAAATTAAAGTCTGGACCTCGAGATGAGAACATACAAAAACTCAAAGATTGTTTTTATTGTAAGTTTAGAGGTGTCATATAAATATGCGTCAAACATTATTCTAGCATTTATCATTTCTGATATTCACTTTTTTTCCACAGTCTTTTGAGTTTTTTAGGCTGAGACAAAGAACATAAAATATGACCTGCAAGAATCTTTTTTTTTTCACAGACAGTGATTGGTTTTCTATTCTTAATCTCCAGCAGATGGCGCAGTTGTTCCAAAGACCTCCCATCAGTCACAAGCACTTGAGTTTGAGCATTAACCAATTCATAAAGTGTCCTTTTCCATTAATCATCATATCAAACATTTCCGAGCGACAGAAAGATAAACTGGCACTGTAATCAGTGCTATTGTGAGGCCAAACATCCGCACAAGACCTGTTTTTTCAGATAACCGGATTGATTTGCGGTCGATGGTCTGCTGTGGTACTTGCTGATTTTCCGAGTGATTGCACAACAGAAGCTGTTTATTATTCCGTGGCGAGAGTCCTCGAGTCTACACAATATCTTCATCACACATCTCATATTAACTGACTGATTTCTCTCTCAGATCTGTCCGACTGTGACCTCATCAGTTTCCCCGAAGGCGTCTTCAAAATGCTGCGCAGCTGCACGGATAACATCCACAAAGTCAGTCTGGCCAACAACCAGCTCAAGTGCTTAGGCAACAAGTTTTTCCATACCTTCTCACAGTTACAAGGTGAGAGCAGCCGAATCGCTGATGAAAATTGATATGAAACTCTTGCTCCCGATTGCAATTATAGGAAAATCAAGCATGTCTCAGAGGTGATGGATCATTGTATTCAGATGACCGGTGAATTATTGAAAAGTAATCTCACAACCACTATATGAACTAGAGTGCATTGAGTTTTACCAAACGATCAGCCCGAAGTCAAGCGATCTACTCAAACCATGTTTAACATGTTCCTCAAGCAGTGTAAGAAAACAATTGAACCTTAAATGCATTCGTCTGGATAAGAGAATCTGTAGAACGTATAAATGTAAATGTTTTTCTCATGTCTATGCGTCTTTCACTGAGACATGTAAATCAAATTTCATATACATTATTACAGGCCTATATATACACTCACCTAAAGGATTATTAGGAACACCATACTAATACTGTGTTCACCTTCAGAACTGCCTTAATTCTACGTGGCATTGATTCAACAAGGGGCTGAAAGCATTCTTTAGAAATGTTGGCCCATATTGATAGGATAACATCTTGCAGTTAATGAAGATTTGTGGGATGCACGAAGCTCCTGTTCCACCACATCCCAAAGATGCTCTATTGGGTTGAGATCTGGTGACTGTGGGGGCCATTTAGAACAGTGAACTCATTGTCATGTTCAAGAAACCAATTTGAAATGATTGGAGCTTTGTGACATGGTGCATTATCCTGCTGGAAGTAGCCATCAGAGGATGGGTACATGGTGGTCATAAAGGGATGGACATGGTCAGAAACAATGCTCAGGTAGGCCGTGGCATTTAAACGATGCCCAATTGACACTAAGAGGCCTAAAGTGTGCCAAGAAAACATCTCCCACACCATTACACCACCACCATAATTGCATTAATGAGAAATTGAACAGGTGTTCCTAATAATCCTTTAGGTGAGTGTATAGTAAATATTTAAACATGTGTTGGCTTTGAAGAGCTGAGTTTGCATTGAATGTGTGATCATTTGATGGAGTGATACAGAATTATCTCGCAGCTATTTTAGAAAATGAATCCTCAAGAGGTTGTGTTGTTGTGGTGTGTAGATCTGGACGTGCAGGGTAACGTCCTCACCTCGCTGCCGGACTCTGTGGGTGATATGGAACATCTGATCACTATCAACCTCTCCAGAAACAGACTGACGGTTTTCCCCGACAGCCTCTCGTGTGTCAAGAGTCTTCAGAACATCAATGTGGAGGGAAACCAGATCACAGGTGACATGAGCAGAAATCTATACAACTCTACTCTACTGACACCAAACATTCTGTCAGCATTTACTCGCTCTCGTGTCAAACATCAAAGAAGGCGTTTTATTCATTGTGTTAAGAACATTTACATCAATCTACAGAAGAACAGTGTTGCTTTACACTTTTAGATTAAGAGATCAGATCAGAATCTGCACTTTTCTCACTGATGTTTCTATAAGATTTCACAGGGTTCAGGTAGAAAATCACCTTAATAAGTGAAGGCTGAACTCGAAGTTCGTAGTTTCCATGACAATGTCTGCTTTGTGATATCCTGACAGATTCAGAAGAAGAAAGCTTCTTTTTTCAATGTAACAAACTTCACCGATGCAGTCCGTCTCTCTATACAACATAACATAAAGAGAAAACTCCAGAATCAGATCTGAGATTTCACACAGACATGGGCAAAGAATGAAATATCAAGGAAAAGTCTTGATAATGTTCTTTTAGTTATGTCATCAGTTACGAATTTCTCTCCAGAATTCACCCTTTTGGTAGTTATGAATTGTCATAAGAGTCAAAATACAACAAATCCACTATCTACTGGTCCTCAAATGATAGATATGCATTTTTTGGCTGAAGTCGGGTTCACAAAAGCGCGCATGCGCAGTACCGTTTGTTTATGTCGTAATGTTCAATTGATCTTTCAATGTTGCCAATTGTATAAAAAGTATTAAACAAACCCAAAATGTCACTGAAATTTGTTCCGATTTTGGACCGTTGTTTTTTTGTTTGTTTTTTATACGTTATCGTATATTATTTTATAGAATCGTGAGGGTATTATTATACCCCTATCCAAAATAGTCTCCATTTTCCTCATGCAGCAAATAGATTTGGATTTTGATATAAGATCAAGACGTCAGGTTCTGTGAGACCCGCACGTGATGTGTTTAAATGTGAGAGTTTGTATAACAGGATTATCAGTTCATCTTTATACTCACATTGTGTGATATTCTAATGAGGTTGTGTAAGAACATGACTGATGTCTCGCTCATTCTGTGTGTCAGAACTGCCCATGGAGAAACTCTCTCTCATGTCATCTCTGAAGAGTCTGGATGTGAGGAGTAATCCACTGACGACAGACACTGAATCTGTCCCGCATCACTTCAGCATCCTGACCTGAGAGCAGCCCTCACACAGTCACATCAACATCTCGCTCTCTTTGTTTCGTCTTCATGCATGCTGTGCCTCTGAAATTTTAAATAAAATATTTATTGACCCTGCAGGACTTGTGCTTTTGTTTGACACACATAATGAGTAGTTCGGAACGGATCAAACGAGAGTTTCTAAAAATGTTCTTTGTGGGGCTGTGTGAAGCATGTGAATCACAATCCATCAGATTTCATGTGTTCTGCTGGACGATCAGGTGCTGTTTTAACCTTTAGCTTTGATAGGTCAATGTGAGATTCTTCAGAGATCTTCATATAAGTGTTGGGGTGGATGATGGACTGAATCTATCTGATCGTATATAATCTCAGCACAGCTTTATATCATGAAGCAGGTCTCTGAAGCTATGTAGTCAAAAGCGTGCCAAATGTGTAAATGTGAATGCATTATAATCTACAAAGTCAAATACTCTGACAAAGACACATTGAAATATTTTTTACTTTCATCTAGTAGTCATCAACTAGTGTAATGTGTCATTTGTTGTTTTCTATTATTTTGTTTTAACTGAATTTATTTGAATTTCATTTTAATGAACACATATATGATCCATTTATGTTCAGGCAGAATGAAAATGATTTCTACGCAATGAGACATTTGCCAATTTATGCCAGGTTTCACAGACAAGCCTATAGTTTGAGGTGTCTTAAATAAATATAACTCTTAAAATAAATCTGTTTTGACATAAAGCGACTTAAATATCCTAATTTGATAACATGAACTTTAACAAAAGAAATGAGCATCAGCTGTTATATTTCTATTTTTCTTAAGGCTGAAGTTAAAACAAACATCCTTATGGTTTGTTAGGATCAGGATTCTTTGACTGTAATGTTCTTCCGGGACCAATAAAAGATATTACATTACATTTATGTATTTGGCAGACGCAGAAGTATCGATCCAGAAACAATCACTTCATCTGTCCAAAACAATCTGTGTTCCAACACAAGACATCAGTTTAATAATGAAGAATCAGTTCTTCAGCAACATTCAATTTGTGCTTCAGTACCTGTCACTGTGTACATTCACAAGAGATTATTTCAACAAACACACAGTGTGTCTCTGTGTGTGATGTCATGATTGTGTGTGAAGGGTCAAACGTCTTTTATTGTCTGAATGAGTCTCTCTTGTGAATATAATGAGGTTTATACTGTGTTGTAGAGAGAAACTTTCACATCTCACTTCAG
Organism: Triplophysa dalaica; assembly: GCF_015846415.1. Taxonomy (NCBI): domain Eukaryota; kingdom Metazoa; phylum Chordata; class Actinopteri; order Cypriniformes; family Nemacheilidae; genus Triplophysa; species Triplophysa dalaica. The sequence continues at coordinate 22,094,782 of NC_079558.1, forward strand.
CTGTGTTGTGTTGAGTTGTGAAGCTCCCTGTGAAGTGTTCACTGCTCCCTACACACTCAGCGGGGTGAAACCTCATTCACTTATAGAGCATCTCAAGAGATAAACACCACAGGTTCACACCAAATCATACGAAAGAGATAAAATCCTGTTAATCTATAGAAGAGTGTCAGCACAGAAGAGAAGGAGAAGATACCAAAACAACATTTCTCTCATTACAGGATTTAAACCTGTGTGTGTGTGTGTGTTCATCAGTTCATCAGTGTGTGTGTGTGTGTGTGTGTGTTCATCAGTTCATCAGTGTGTGTGTGTGTGTGTGTGTGTGTTCATCAGTTCATCAGTGTGTGTGTGTGTGTGTGTGTGTGTGTTCATCAGTTCATCAGTGTGTGTTTGTGTGTGTGTGTTCATCAGTTCATCAGTGTGTGTGTGTGTGTTCATCAGTTCATCAGTGTGTGTGTGTGTGTGTGTTCATCAGTTCATCAGTGTGTGTGTGTGTGTGTGTGTGTTCATCAGTTCATCAGTGTGTGTGTGTGTGTGTTCATCAGTTCATCAGTGTGTGTGTGTGTGTGTGTGTGTGTTCATCAGTTCATCAGTGTGTGTGTGTGTGTGTTTGTGCATGCATGTGTGTGTGTTTGTGCACGTGTGTATGTGTGCGTACATAAAGGTGTGTGTGTGTGTGTGTGTGTGTGCACGTGTGTATGTGTGCGTACATATATATGTGTGTGTGTTTGTGCAGGTGTGTGTGCGTGTTTGTGCACGTGTGTATGTGTGCGTACATATATGTGTGTGTGTGTGTGTTTGTGCACGTGTGTATGTGTGCGTACATATATATGTGTGTGTGTGTTTGTGCACGTGTGTGTGCGTGTTTGTGCATGCATGTGTGTGTGTGTGTTTGTGCACGTGTGTATGTGTGTTCGTGTGCGCGTTTATGTGTGTGTGCATGCATGTGTGTGTGTTTGTGTGCGTACATATATGTGTGTGTGTGTATGTGTGTGTGTGCGTGTGTGTGTGTGTTTGTGCACGTGTGTATGTGTCTTCGTGCGTGTTCGTGTGTGTGTGCGCGTATATGTGTGTGTGCATGCATACGTGTGTGTGTTTTGTGTGTGCCTTTGTGTGTTTGTGTAGACTGTGAAACAGGACTGCAGGTGAGACTGACCTCATTTACTCTGAGTGAATAATGTTTGTTCAGAACACATTTCTTTCTGTGGCCTTCTCTTAATGTGTGAGACCCCGGCGGTGAAGAGCTTCAGTCAAACATTCACATTCCACATAATCCACAGTAATGCTTGAAAAAAAAAGACCTTTTCAAATGATAAAAAATACACCTCTTCCGTACACACTCGACTCATACTTAACCCTTCATATTCCTCTGTTTAACATTGTATGACATTTTAAAAATCGCTGTTCATTTTTCCACTTTCCTAAATGTAACATATAATTTATTTTTGCACTTAAAGCTAATTTTGTTTTCAATTTTATTGAAGATACTTTCAGTTTGAGATGCTGCACACACACAACCTCTGACACACACACAATCTCTCTCTCTCTCTCTCTCTCTCTCTCTCTCTCTCTCTCTCTCTGTCAGTGGATCCTCAGACTGCGGTTTGTGCATCAGAACAGAAGTGCTGTTGTGTCGTATGAACACATTTATTGGCATGTGCTCGCTGTTATAAAAGTGACGTGTGTGTCAATCACAGTCCTCGGATCAGCAGAGGGGGAGTTTACAAGGTAAGAACTTTCATCACCATCATCATCAATTCTACAGAATGCAACTTCATTTTCATACTATTATATTCATTCATATTTGATATTATTATGAATATGTAATGCTGATAAATTACTGCAAAATTGTAAAATGTAATATATATATACATATATACACACACAAATATACAATTCTTATTTATAATTTACACAATCATAATGGTGTAATTGTAGTAAAATGACATGATTCATTAGTGTAATGATACTGTGTGAGGGAACAGAAGCTGATGTTATTGTTTTTCATGAAGTTTATCATCTTCAACATTAAGACACTTGAATAATATAAGAAGTTAAATGTATATGAATGTAGTGAATGGCTTTATTTTCAGATTCTAAGAACGCATTTTTATCATCTTGTTTTGAAGTTCACCTCAGCAGTTTCACTGTGTGAATAATGCTTTTTAAAAATGGAAATCTTTTCATGTTAAACGACAAAAAACAAGACATAATGAGATGATAAGAGTCCCGTGTGCAGGAGAATCACGACTGAAGAGAGGTGATGTGCCGCTCATTGACTGAAGTTTTTGAATGACATCGTGTGAGAAGATGACTTAAGTGTCATTTGAAAACATTGAAAACAAGAGAACAAACGCAGGACAGAAAGTCACTGTAATCTCAAGCTGGGCTCTTCGAGAAAGAGTGTGAAACCATAGCAGAGCCGTAGGTGAGACATTGCAGCCGTTCCCATGGCAATGACCAATTAAAAGAGAACGTGATTGAAACCTTCATCAGGACGTGAGCGTCACACACCTTTGTGTTCTGATTGTGTGTGTTTTTATAACCCGGGGGTCCTAAACATGAATGCACATCAACTCATGGGGACTCGTGTCAGACTGGGGACCAAAATTAAAAAAGCTTATAAATTGTACAGAACAATATTTTTTTAAAATGTAAAAATGCTAAAAGTTTTCTGTGATCTTTAGGTTTAGGGGTTAGGATATGGACTGTCCCCATGGAAATAACCAGAGTAAACCAGAAAGTTTGTGTATGAGTTTGTGTGTTTCATTATAGATTCATATACAGCCGTTGTTGAAATGAAGAGATCATTCCAAATATAAATTTAATCATCATTCTAGATGTATTGTGGTATTTGTAGTCCATGTTTGTTGAATTTCAATTAAATCAAACAGAGTGATATAAAGTCATCCAACATCAAGCATGACAAGACACTGCGACAAGAGTGATCAAAATCCAGATTATCACATAAAATTTACTTTTTTAATTTAAAATACGTGTTGAAATATGGCTGTTGTTCTGCTTAAAAGTGAATCTGAACTTGTTTCCTTTAACGCATTTGACGTCTAAAAAAACACACAACATCTTCACTGTTTTTTCACCTGTTTCTCCGGTCTTCTTTTTCTGCACATAAATGCCAAAAGAAACATTATTTGATTTGAAATTTGATTAAAAAAACTTGTTAGTTGTTCAAAGAATGAAACAAAAATGAGCATTTTTTGTTTTTAACGTCGTATAAGCACATAAAGCTTGTGTCACACTAGTAAAAGTCACCTGTTGACCTATTCAGCACAAATTCTTCACAGATTTACTCCCTACCACAGCAGTCTCCAACAATCTCAAGAGCCAAAAGAGTATTTTATATTCTGAAGTCCTCCTCAGACCTTCATCTTTCCTTAACAATGTAATGTTTTATAATGCGTTTCATAAGCCGAGCATCCAGAACGCCGGTGTCAGACGAACGTCTGTAGTGTCTCACGCTTTGATAAGAAGAATGGTGCAGGTGAAGCCGGCGAGAGAGCGAAGCAGTGCTCTCAGAATCATTCAGAGAATATCAGACGCTCAAACACTCCAGAAAACCATCAGAGTTTAAAGAGTATGAAGTGAAACCCAAGAGAGACGTGAGGTGTCATTGAGTTCTCATCTCAGAAATCACATTCTCACTGTAAACACTACTTTTCAAAGTAATGAAATAGTTCAAGTAGTGTAAAGTTCATTTCATATGAAATAAATTGTACAAACTTAAATATTTTGAGTTCCTGTAACTAATTCTTACATTTGAGTTATTTAAACTTAATTCAAACAAGGTCATTCAAGATTTTCAGTTCCCAGCAAGCTTTGCGTGAGACTGCATTAGGAGAGTCGAGTTTGAAATCAAAGCTTTGTGTGAAATCGTTCACTTGTTCACTATTCCCTACATAGCGAATGCTAAAGAGTCCACTATATGGGGAAGAAGTGAATGAAAATGAGTGAATCATCTCAGACACTGAGGTAATGTGTGAATCTGGATCACAAAACCAGTCTTCAGGAGCACAGGAACATTTTTTAGTAAAAGACAAAAATAAGTTGTATGGGTCAAAATTATTGATTTTTCTTTTATGCCAAAAATCATTTGAACATTAAGTAAAGATCATGTTCCATGAATATATATTGTAAAAGTCCTACCTTAAATATATCAAAACTTTATTTTTGTGAGTGGATGTCCTGCTACAGTGCCTTCGGACAACACTACAAAATGGCGGACACCCGATACAGTGCACTATATGGGAGATAGTGGACAAATTCAGTTACAGCTCAAGTGTTATTTTATGAGTTTTTAGAAAGGAAAAAGCCTTGTTAATGATAAATGTTCATTTATTTTGGATATTTAGAAGAGTTTGTTGTATTTTTGACATTTGGGGTAAAACGGTTCAGAAGAGGTGCTTACGCTTATGTTGTGGGAGGAGCCATAGTAGAGGTGTGTGATGCAGCTGAAATGTTTAGGTTGAAATAATAAGTACTTTATTTTATTCAACTGGAAATAATCATGTTACCTTACTAAATGTTTCCAATGAAAAGGAATTAAAATGCATGAGTACAACAAACTCAAAACTTGATAGTTCTGCTTGCTTAGATGTGGGAGCATCATAACTCTGATAACTGATGACCTCAAAGTTTTTATTTTTTTATTTTTCAACTATTTGTTAACAACACTTAAGCTGAAACAACATTTAGAAATTTGCTTCCAAGAGTTGAAGGCAAAGAGTTGTCGGTTGGCTAATGGGTTTGTTCGGACACATCTGTTGAGTCACAGTACATCAGGGAACAACACAACATGATGAGTGAAAAAAAAGAAATGAGCTTTGATAGGAAAGCTAATGTTTTTTGTGAAATTTTCGCCGAGATGAAATTGCTTTGACCAAATGAGAATTTGTGCAGTTGAGCATCCAGAAAACCTGATGCATTTCATCTCTGACGGAGGCGCTTCATTACAGACGTCAACCTCTCTCTGTCTATTCATATATACGCTTCATTCTTAAATGGTTTAGCATCATTCTAGAGTCTCATCATCTTAAAATCTGGTTTTGTGTTTTAGATCTCTGAAGAATGGATGTGAATGCGTTTTATCTGGAGAACGTCAGTATTAATAACGCCGCGTTCTTCAATGACAGCAGGAACATCACGCTCTTACCGTATTATCAGCATTCTCTGGCGGTGGCCACTCTCTTTATTCTGGCGTATGTTCTCATCTTCTCGCTGTGCATGGTGGGAAACATCCTGGTGTGTTTCATCGTGCTGAAAAACAGACAAATGAGAACGGTCACAAACATCTTCATCCTGAACCTGGCCATCAGCGACGTGTTAGTGGGCATCTTCTGTCTCCCCATCACGCTGGTGGATAACCTCATCACAGGTGAATCCTCACACATGTGACCTTCAACACGGGTGTATGTATGTACACATGATACAGAGTGTTGAATCACATGAAATGTTTTGTTACTCCAATTATTCTCTTTCTATTGATCAGTGGTTTGTTAGGATAGGAGTTCGGTGGTGATACAACTATTTAGAAAATCTGAAATGTGAAAGAAAATAGGTTTTGTAGTTGTTAATCAGAAGCGCTGTAGCAGACCGTCACTAAGAAGAAACAGGTTTGTTTTAAGGTTCTCTATTGGCTTACCACTGTAATGATGTCATGAAGAGGTGATGAACCCCAAAGATTTACATACATACAAAACTTCAGCGAGTCATTCCTGAAGAGCAACAGCAGAGAGTGATGTTAAAGGGGTCATATGGCGTTAATACATGTTTTTTGTCTTTGGTGTGTTATAATTTGCACATGCATGTATTACACATGTTAGATAGGAGATACAAACATGCACAGTGTGTGTAAAATACAGCGTTTACAAACCTTAAATCATGTTTACACATTGAGTTACATCTAAAACAGACCATAATATTCCTTTTAGCCGTGTCATATGACCCCTTTAAAGGCGTCTTATCCGCCATTTATGTTGGCAATTGTACTCCTTCAACAAAAAAGTTTTGTTATATTTGCAAGGATAATTTACAAAATATCTTCATGGAACATGATCTTTATTTAATTTTCTAATTTCTAAAGAAATCTCTCTCTCTCTCTCTCTCTCTCTCTCTCTCACTCACTCTTTCTTTCTTTCTTTCTTTCTTTCTTTCTTTCTCTCTCTCTCTCTCTCTCTCTCTCACTCTCTCTCTCTCTCTCTCACTCACTCACTCTTTCTTTCTTTCTTTCTTTCTTTCTCTCTCTCTCTCTCTCTCTCTCTCTCTCTCTCTCTCTCTCTCTCACTCTCTCTCTCACTCACTCTTTCTTTCTTTCTTTCTTTCTCTCTCTCTCTCTCTCACTCTCTCTCTCTCTCTCTCTCTCTCTCTCTCACTCACTCACTCTTTCTTTCTTTCTTTCTTTCTTTCTTTCGTTCTCTCTCTCTCTCTCTCTCTCTCACTCACTCTTTCTTTCTTTCTTTCTTTCTTTCTTTCTTTCTTTCTTTCTCTCTCACTCTCTCTCTCTCTCTCTCTCTCTGTCTGTGTGTGTGTCAGGTTGGCCGTTTGATGTGTTGATCTGTAAGATGAGTGGTCTGGTTCAGGGGGCTTCAGTCTCTGCGTCAGTCTTCACACTGGTGGCCATCGCAGTGGAGAGGTCAATAACACAGCAAACATCGTTTATTCAATTATAGACATGCACACTTTTGTCAAAAACGTCTTAAAGTATTAATCTAATTTCTAAGAAACAACATAACTGATATCCTATGAAGTCAGAGGCCTCTGATGATGTCATTCTCTGGGTCTGTCTGCAGGTTCCGCTGTATCGTTTATCCCTTTCAGCAGAAGTTGACTCAGCGTCAGGCCATCATCACCATCGCCTTCATCTGGGCTCTGGCCGTGGCCATCATGTGTCCCTCGGCGGTCACGCTGACGGTCTCTCTGGACCTCCAGCACATGACGGTGGATCGGGACGACATCACTCACCCCCTGTACACCTGCTGGGAGGCGTGGCCTGACCAGAGCATGAGGAAGATCTACACCGCCGTCCTCTTCTCGCACATTTACCTGGCGCCCGTCGCGCTCATCGTCATCATGTACACGCGCGTCGCCGTCAAGCTGGTCAGATCGCCGGACTCCATCCGAGACAGGCGCGCGGAGGACGAGAGCCGGCGGGTTCACAGGAGAAGGCTGAAGGTGGTGAACATGTTGCTGATGGTGGCTTTGCTCTTCACCGTGTCTTGGCTTCCTCTGTGGATCGTCATCATGCTGACGGATTACGGGAATCTGACGGCCACTCAGCTGGATCTGGTGGCCGTCCACATCTTCCCGTTCGCTCACTGGCTGGCCTTCTTCAACAGCAGCGTCAATCCTATAGTGTACGGATACTTCAACGAGAACTTCCGTCGAGGATTTCAGGCGGCGTTTAAGCTCGGTCTTTGTCTGGTGGAGGTGCCGCCGCAACCCAGACGCAACAGCGCATGGAAACACAACCGGGTGTTTGCGGACGGGGAGCGGGCGAGTGCGCAGGGTAACGGCAGGAGAGACAGGAGTGATGAGTTAGTGCTGGAGGATCTGGACTGAAGAGACGTTCATTCAATGCACAACTACATACAATTACACAAATACTTTGAGACGCAAAAACTGAACATTCTTCTGTGAAACACAAACCACCTGTTTCTGATGTACAAAAATGTCCTTTTCCGAGCGTGTCAATGGGATTTAAGCATGCTACACAAATGTGCATGAAGATGTTTTGTTTTTTTAATCCACCGGCTTTGCTGGAAAGAATGTTTAAAAAAGAAGTTAAATGTCATGTTGTTTTATTATGTTATTATGTTTTTATCGTGTAAATTCGCGTTTAGTTATTATTACTTAATCAAAACAACCTAACTGCAGTTTTATTGATATTGGAATGCACTATAAAAAACACAATAACATTGTTTATAAACGGATCGTATATCAAGTGTGTATTTGTACAGAGATTATCATTTCTTGTATACTATAGTAAATAGGTCGCGTTCAATTGCTGTTTGTTCTATTACATTTCATTTCCACATGTGCAGTACATCATACAAGTCACAAATGACACTTTCTTAGAATTGATGTTATGTATATTATCTATGAAGTCTTAAAAATGCATATTTCTTGAGTCATTATTTCAACTTAGTTGTCACACTGATGACTTTGTATGCTATTTTTTAGATTTTTTAGTTTGATGGATAAAATTCACTTAAAGTGCTGAGACGCAGTCCACCCTGTGTGACAACATGCCCCGGCCTCTCACACATGTCACTCACCTGAATCATGTGATCATGGTTTTGTGTGATGACTCAGGATTGTTTGGTCAGCTTAAAGGAACACAAGCGTGAATTTACTCTCTTGATCTGTGCTGTATACGTTATCATCTGTTATTATCCATCAGAATAAAGCTGCTGAAGCTACAATCTGAACTGCAAAGAATGTACACATCTATTCAAATAGAGAGTAAAATAAATGCATAGATCTATCAGTGTGTTACTATATATAATGTGAGCAGGTTAAAAATGAAACTGATAAGCACTTTAACCCACCAGTGTTCTAAAGATCTGCAGTTAATCCATCCAATGAGAGATTAAACACCTGACAGCCGTCTGCTCTCCTGCTGTTCTCAAAACTTCACACACACACATAAACCCACACAAACACACACACACACCACACACACCCATGCACACACACAAACATGCAGAATACAGACAATCCACAGACAGAAAGGTTGTCAGTGACCTTTGACCGAAATGATCTTCTGTCTCACAGACACATGGTCACATAAGCAGCATGAGATTATTGTCTTAAGTGCTTCTCAACACGCGTGTGTATGTGCAGTCAGAACACGGCAGCACATCACAGGAGCAAACACAGACGTCAATATGAGCTTCAGCACTGAGACCAGAGGACGAGAGAACACACAAGACTACAGACTTTACTTCAGTAAGTCTCTTTACACGTACACACACATCATGATGTCTGACAGAGATCCATATGGGTTTACATCATTTGCTCTTATGGCTGAAATACACTACAACACTTTTAAAATATGTATTTAAACTAGACATCACACACTTGTAGACTTTTGGAAAGTTCCAGATAGAAACAAACAAACTGATCAAATCTGCAGACTGGCGCAGACTTTCTGCAACAAGTCCAGAATTAAAATCTGAGCAAAAGTCTTGTAGTGTATTTTAGCATTAACTCTTGACCTGATCTTTCTGTTTACCTCAATAAGACATATTGAAGATATATGAAGTTCTGGGCATGACAGAGACACACACAGATTGTTGTCCATCTGTTGATGACAGTAACAGGTGGATGTATACTACCGTTGCCAAGTGACCACTCACATCTCCATGTGCAACAATGATTAAAATACATACATCAGACTTTTTATATGAATATGTGAAATATTATATGATACACCAACTGCACGGGTCTCATTACAATGTGCATTTATTTTATCTTTTTAATAATAGTGCACGCAAAAATGAAAATGATGTGGTAATTCTGTCCTCACAGAAAACAAAGAGGGAAAATACATATCTCCGTTCCATGACATCCCCATCTACGCCGACCAGTCAGAGGTATGAATGATTGTCACGTTTGTCTTGTGAGGTTGAAAGCAGATGTGAGACTGAAGAATCTCTTTAATCATCTGTTCACATTCACTGTTAATACAACAGAAACACACAGTCCTTATTCATGAGGTGAGAAATTCAAGACGTCCTCACAAACATCTCAAATCTGCAACAAATGACATTTCTTTTTGTAGGGAAAATTCAATCAGTTCTATAGAGATCACACCTCTGAAATATCTTATTGCCCCAGACAAATAGATGACAAAAATAATGCTGGTGAACACATTAAACCAACACTAACAATAGGAAACTGATGCTGTAAAAGAACACATCAGACACCAAACAGGTGAAGAGACACAAATCAACATTTCATCATTTATTCTCTCTCATGTCAAGTCTTTCTTCCGTGGAACACAAGAGTAGATATTTTGACAAATGTCTCAGTGGTTTCGTGTTCTCACAATGGAAGTAAATGGAGTTTATTGTTGTTTGATTATCAACATTCTTCAAAATATCTTCTGTTGTATTCTGAAGAAGACAGGTTTTACATTACGGAGGACGAAAACACTTCCTGCCTCTCACCTGGCGCTACTGAAACACAGTGACGTGACGTCATGTGCAAACAACCTATACAGCCAGAAATAAATACATGTAGAAATAGAAAAAATAAAAATAGTTTTCATTTATCAATTTATTTATTCTTTTAATTATGTATGCATGCATTCAATTATTTATTTCTGCATGTATTTATTGTTTTATTTATTAATACTTCATTTGTTTCCCTTCTCTTATTATTATCATCATCAATATGCAAAAGAGATCAGAATATTTTCAATTTGTAAAACAAAAAGTATTTTTTGTCCTCAATATTCCCATGACATGAGAAGGAATAAGTAATATTTTTTTCATTTTGGGGAGTACTGTCCCTTTAAGTGTAGGTTCCTTTGACATTTATCATGTTTATATTGTGTGTGTGGGGGTTTGTTTGTCTTCAGCGAGGCGACTCTGAGTGTTAATAAAGTGACAACAAGTTGAAATGTTTTCCAGAACTCTGTTACAGAGAATGAATCCTAAAGATGGCCAAACATATCACCAACACAGGTCTGGTCAGGGTCACGTGCATAACCAAAAACGAAACAAGAATCAGCTGTTGCTGTGAATATAAAGCACAGATGAGATGCTCTCTCATCACATTTCTTCTGAAGGTCATGTTGACATTATTATGTCAGGTGAACTATAGAAGTGAACTTCTCTTTGTGTGCGAGAAACATGAGATCATGGACCTCGTTCAATAAAACCACAACATGAAGACTGAAAATACCAGCACACATCTGAGCTGAAACACACTGAATATTGACTGAAACCGTTTTCTCAGTTCAATATCCACAATATAAACATGATGACAGCATCATCAAACCTCAGCTTTCAGACTGAACATGAACACTTTTATTCTCATGAGAAGAGGATATAAGCTAAATAAACCGCAGACGTGTATGTTGATGTGGATTATGGATTCATTATTCAGATTTTCTGCACTTCATCAACTGCAATATCAGGTTGATTTTAAACAGTGCATTATTATTAGATAATGACATTACAGTAATGATACAGAACAACACATGTGAATAACACCAGACACACACTAATGAGGATAATCATTCATAACACACAGGAGAATCTTACAAAACTTAGTGTCAGCTGAGATCATTGCATGATTTGATGCGATACACTGATTTTGATGAACATGTTTTGAAACCAATTTAGTAGTAAAACTATCCATACATTAAATTCAGGATGTATTAGACATATGTGTCATGTGTCCTTTACATCAAGTCACTTTGTAGAGTTTTGAAATACTGTAGATGTGATGTGAAATGTATACATCAGTATTCTTATTATACAGTATACGTGTGTATTTGTGTTATGAATCAGATTTCAGGCAAAACATTCCAGATGAAATCTGTTTGTTTACTTAGACTGACAAAATCTTTCATTCCTTCAGCGCATCTTTCATGCAATTATTGAGGTTCCAAAGTGGACAAATGCAAAAATGGAGGTAAGATTCTGATACATGTTACATTATCACTGTGACACACACAGATCAACTGTCTAGGGATGTAACGATTCACTGTGAGCCGGTTGAAAATTGATTATAATACGTGAGGATTCTAGTCGATTGAGATGTCAAATGAAGCAAGATACATGTTTTGACCAGCAGAACACGTAGATGTGCTGATATTTCTTAAATAAAAAATCCAAGAAAAACACTGACAAAGTCTTAGTTGTTTTATTTTAAAGAGACTTTTATATTATTCATTTTTATCTTATTTGTTTTAAAGCGGGCATAGCACACAAGGTTTCTTCCAATCTCATATTAATCTTGAGTACCTATAGAGTAGTATTGCATAGTTCGTATCTTCGAAGAGTATTAAGTTTGATCACATTTTTAAAAGATAGATACAGCTTTACGATCATATCTGAAAATGGCGCATGTGGGGGGGAGGGGTAGACTGAACCAAAGCACGTGTGCACCTATTGCCAACACAGACATCAGTTTCACACACCGCATGCGGTTCATGTCCGGCATCTTTTAGCGCTGGGACGGCTCCATATATCAGTTTCAAACGATCTCCAAATCCAGCGTTATATCCACACTTTATATAACGGTAGATCTTGCTTGTTGTATAAACACCATGCACTGTACTGTGTTTGACCTTTTCTGTGTTTTTCTGTTTGTCTCATTTTTCTCCTGTAAAGCTTCTTCAGAACAATTCACATTGGGAAAAGTGCTATATAATTAAATTTGAATTGAATTTAGTAAAAATAAATACTGAAGGAATCAAATGAGAAATATTCTTCCTGTTTTTCTATAGATCGCCACTAAAGATCCTCTGAATCCACTGAAGCAGGACGTGAAGAAAGGGAATCTACGGTATGTTGGGAACATCTTTCCTCACAAAGGATACATCTGGAACTACGGAGCCCTCCCTCAGGTCCGCACACTCATCCGCTCTGTAACAAGTGAAGCATGTGAAACCCAAGTGTTGTGATGTGGAAATAAAACCCACGTCTGCCTTTCATGAGCTCTTTCGGTGAAATTTCATGCACATTTAATCCGGCAGAAAATTCAAAGCATTTCCGCAAGCCACCGCATCAGCACTCTGTCAATGGTTTCAATCAAACGTTCTGAACTTTAAAATGAACGGACGTGTGGTGCTTTGTGTTTCACAGACGTGGGAAGATCCAGGACACAGAGATGAAGACACACACTGCTGTGGGGACAATGATCCCATCGACATCTGTGACATTGGTCATAAGGTACAGATACATGTATACAGTGCTCAAAACAAATGAAAGAACACATTAATCACACTGTATTAGATCTCAATGAACCAAATATCCAAGTTTAAACTCTTCACTTATAATATTTACGTAAGAAAATAATGTGATGTCATGGTCAATGAATGCCAAAATCATCAACACATTCAGAGCTGCACTTACACTTAAAACACTGTGAATACTGTGATCTGAATTTCATCACAGTTACTCATGATGTTAGTCAGTGATGTGCATGGCCCCATGTGCCCGTATGAACTCCATACAACACTCTTAAAAAGAGGTGCTTCAAAAGGTTCTCTGCTGCCATATAAGAACCCTTTGGTTCCATAAAAAAACTTTCCAATTTCGTGAAAATGTCAAAATTAACATGAAAAAATCCAGTTTTTTACTCTCCTAACAGCACAGATATCAAAATTTGGTGCTTTAAATCACCATATGAGATCTCTGCTCAAGTTTTAATGATTTTTCAGAATTGCCACATCCATAACCCTACATATTCCTCATAAATGGACACATAAAAATAAAAATAGATATAATAAATTAACTATTGTATGTTTTATGTAGAGTCATCTCTTCTACATTCATTGGGTATTACTGTTTCAGGTTTGTGCATTTTAATTCTCCCAAAATGCTGTGTCCTTTTTCTTCACATCCATAATAGCGCATGTTTATTTTTACTCTATCAACAAGGGTTTAGTCGAATATAAACAGATGGTTCAATATATTTTAATGTCACATCCATAACGCAAAATGCCACATCCATAACGCTGAAATCTAAGTACTATCAACATAGCTTTACAAGTCAATTAAATGGTTATTGTTACATTAAAATGTAAGGCTGCAAAGATTTAAATGAACAGTTTGACTGACCTGAAGTCAGTATAAGATGTGTTCTTTTAAGAGATAACTGTAGAATGTGTTGTGTATGTGATAATCCATCAGCTGGCCTGTTTTAGGGCTGAATTTCACACTGCTGCTGGTTTCTCAAGACGCCTCCAAGAGTTTCTTGCAATCAGCAGTCAAAACCAAAACTTACAGCACTCACAAACTATGTCAAAAGCACAACACAAACCCACATACGCACACACACACACACACACACGCACACACAGACACATACATATACACACACAGACGCGCATGCACACACACATGCACGCACACATGCATACTAACAAACACGCACACACATGCAAGCGCGCACACACACACACACACTCACGCATGTGCACACACCCACACGTATAGACGCATACAAACCCACACACATGCGCACACACCTACACACACAGACATGCATGCATTAAAAAAAACAATCAAACACGCACCCACATGCATTCATGCACGTGCACACACACACACACACGCATACATGGATGCATCCAAACGCACACAAATGCATGCACACACACACACACACACACAATCACACTAACTACTTCACAATTTTTCAACTCAACATAACACATCACTGATAGATCCTGTGTGTTTGTGTGCAGGTGTGTTGTCGTGGTGAAATCATTGGTGTGAAGGTGTTAGGAGCTCTGGCACTGATCGATGAAGGAGAAACCGACTGGAAAGTGATGGTCATTAATGTGGAAGACCCAGAGGCCAAAGACTTTCATGGTTTCTACAGTGTGTTGCATTCATAACATCGTGATGTTGAATTTGGAGACGTTCTCACTGCGCTCTGTGTTATTCTCAGATATCGACGATGTCCGCAGACTCAAACCCGGCTATCTGGAGGCCACACTTGAATGGTTCAGAATGTATAAAGTACCTGACGGGAAGCCAGAAAACCAATTTGCCTTCCATGGTGAATTTAAAAACAGGGTAAAAAGAGTTTGTGTGAGAAAGTATTTCTGCTTAATTGAAAGATAGAAGGTGACATTTGAATAATGACTTTCCACGATATCTACTAATGATGTTTTTCTCATCACGGCCTCGAGTCAAGAGAACTCAAGCATGTTGTGTTGAAAACTGTTTTGTGTTTTTTTAAGAAATACTATACGTGTATATTCATCAATCATTTGAAGAAACTCAAAGTGTTCAAGTGGTGTGCATGAATAGATAAATCAAACCTTGAGGTGAGCATCACCTTGAGAAGTTCTCAACAGTCATCAGCAAAACAAGATGACAGAGGGGTTTTGTTCGTTTTCCGCATGGTTTAGAAAGCTGGCTTATCTGAAAGACATGATAAAACATGTGTTATACCATGGTCTGTTTCAATACACGATTCTGATTGGCCGGAAGGTGTATTATAACCGTTTATACCATAGATATAAATAACTAGATGCTGCATTAGTCCATGGTATAAGCAGTTTGATTCATGGCTAGCTGTACGTTAAAGGATTTAAATGGATAAAAAAGCGTCTGCCAAATGAATAAATGTAAATGTAAATGTAAATGCTTCGTGTCAGGCAGTTTTTCGCCTCCACTTCAATGCACGGCTAGCTGTGGATTATCCCTTACTTAAGCAACACAGCAGTACTTTACAATATTCCTCGACGATATTTATTCAACGAGTTTTCTTGTTTCTTCAGGATTTTGCTATTAAGAAGGTTGAAGACACTCACAGCTTCTGGAAGTCTCTGATCTCCAAGAAGAGCGATGCTGGAGAAATCAACTGGTAAAACACTTTTGTAATCTTCATTTTAATTCATAATCTACACAGAACCGCTGATGACAGTCATTCTGTCCAGAAAACCACTGGACAATCAAATACTTCACACTCCATGATTGTTTCCATTCAATTGACTTTTGCAGAATTGTTGAAGTAAGCTTGGAAATGTCATCTTGTTTACGACTGTGAGAGGGAAGTAAAATGACAGATTACACACCATCACACTGCCGTCGGGTCACATTCACATTCTCCGTGACCACCGCCTGTCTGAGCTATAACAGAGAGTAAAAAATCAGCTTAATCATAATTCTTTTCTTCTTTAAAGTGGGGACATTGGAAGCCAGCTGAGCAGAGGATTATGGGGGATTGACTGTTACAAAAAGAAAACTGTATTATTATTGACTGCTTTTTGTGTGGCACAACAAAAGATAACAGAAATAAAAATATAGCTAAAAGCAGCGACACGGGGCCAAGCCCACAAAATGTATCAACCAAACAGAGCAGAGCCAAAGTAATGAGAGCAAAAAGGCAGAGAACATGTGAGAAAAACGGACAGGTCCAGAAGAATATATCAAAACAAAGTACACAAGCGTTTCGAACCACCAACATCAAGGTCTTCAAGAATGGGATTTGACATGTTACACCACTCAGATGCACTCGTAAGATCTGTCTGGAGCTGTAGGCAACAAAACACCTTTACTATTCATCCAACATAAAATAAAAATCACAAAAATGGACTTCTCTACACAAACTCTATTAGGCAGAGGTCCATGCAGGCCTCAGTGTCTCGTCATTCAGAACAGATTATTACTGCTGATTTCTGCTGAATGGACTGTGATATATTCATGATGGAATAGATACAACATCATATGATCCTTCATCTCAAACCCATAAGTCTTCTTCAATCTTCACAGTCTCAAGACATGAGGATAGTGTGTTCTGACAGTTTTTGTTTTCTTAAAGTCAGTTTTGTGTTACATTTTGTGTGCAGTCTGAACACCGGTGTCACAGAAAGCCCGTTCCTCTGTTCCAGCGCAGACGCCAAAGCCATCGTAGATTCAGTGAGTGCTTCCCATCAGCCCACTGAGTTTCACACACACACACAAGCGCACAAACTATACTCACACACACACACACACAGAGCAAGAAAGTCATTCTCAATGATTCATGAATCCTCTTTACACCGTCACACGGGGCTGTTTCAAGTTAATTGTTTTTCAAATTGCAGAAAGATTTGACTTTTGAGATGTGAAGTATGATGGCAGTTTTATTGTCTGAAAACTGCTCTTAAAAAACTTAATAAGAGCTCTTAAAGGGAATTAATGCATCAGTCAGTCGTTCTCTTGATGTTCTCAGAGCCTGTGACGTTCTGTCCTCTGTGGAACACAAGAGATGATGTTTAGCAGAATGTTCAGTCAACTCTCTAGGACGCTCAAAAGGTCAAGAAGGAGATGTGATCTCATGTCAGTTTGTGATTTCATGTGATTCTGATGATGTGTGTGTGACATGTGTTTCTCAGGCACATCCATGCGGTGATGCAGAACCCATCCCCGGCTCAGGTGAGAAACATTATCAACACTTTCTAATGACAAACACACAATTCATTCAAACTTTTCATATTTAACAAAGATTAACGTAGAGATTAATATCATTTGTTTATACGTTAATCTGCACTTTTTCAAACATCAGTTAGTACAATGAATCTTCTTCTTTTCTCTCTTTCTAGTTGATAACTGGTTCTATTACAAACAGTCGTAGAAGATCAGCAGAGGAGAGGAATCCATCACCATCTGACACTGACACACCTCTGATAGCTCTCATATTAGAACATGATTCTGTTCGACTGCTTAGAATATTAATAATCGTATCATAACAGAATCAGATTAAAATGTGTCTCTGTGCAACATCTCCGGTTTATCTTTATACTTCACCAAAAATATGACGTTTACGTCAGACATCTAAAGAACTTTTCACATTCACATGGTTTATTTATACATGTTGAAAGCATCTTCTCTAGAACATCAGGTTCGTGGTTTTTAATCACTTTCATTGCACGGAAACTCTTAAAGTGCCACTCGACGGTTGATAAAGCCAAAATATTATTTCCTGGGTCTTTGCAACCATCACCATGGAAACCACCATTAACTCTGATCTGGATTAAGAGTTTCAGTGTCATGAGATGAAATGAGGAAGTATGAGAACGTATGAACGGATAAAGATAGACATTACGGGTATCTCATGAAGAGATAATGCTGATGTTTTTATATTCCATACACTCATTTGTGTCCACAAAACAAAAGACGTCCTGGTCACTCACGTCTGAGATCCTGAATGTAAGTATTTATCCACAGGTTTCTGTGCTGTCTGCAGACGCCTCCTAACAACCCAACAGACCGACAACAAATTATTAGTTAGAAAACAGATAAAAGACAGAAGAGTGAACACAGAATCTGTGCCAACGTTTAACTGCTGAAGTGAAACATGTGCGTCAGTATGCAGATTTACTCAAATATAACTTCAAAATATATTTTATCAAACTATCAATGATGACATGTGCACATGGTTCTTCCATCACACTTTTAATCCACATCTACACTTTATCACTTTATACACTTAACATGTTTGAATTTATGTTCACTAATAAAACATGAAAGAAACCTCAAGTCTGAATGAGATTTGAATGCAAACCTTGTTCTTGTCCTCTGTAGA
The DNA here is from genome assembly GCF_015846415.1 of Triplophysa dalaica. Taxonomy (NCBI): domain Eukaryota; kingdom Metazoa; phylum Chordata; class Actinopteri; order Cypriniformes; family Nemacheilidae; genus Triplophysa; species Triplophysa dalaica. Next base: position 22,113,055 of record NC_079558.1, read on the forward strand.
GAGATTTGTGTGAGATGAGTAAACAGTGACATCTAGTGTTCACTCACAGCTAATACACTACACACCTGCATTGAAAACACAACAGAACAACACAAGATGTTGTTAGTTGAAATCAGAGCCTTGCTTAACCCAAACTACGACAGTTGCATATAACTAATAAAAACACTTTAATGTAAACAAGACGCGGATTTAAAGTTCTGCCTTCAGAGTGTTCTAAAACAAACTTTACAGGATTCATTTGGAGATTTCCTTTTAAATACTTCATTTATTATGATTAGTGTGACACTCGGACATCACGCAGTGATGACGGATGACGACATGCGCATGCTCACGGGAATTCGTGTCATTGTCACAAACATTGTAATCTATTAATTCGTCTTCATGGTCGTCTTCAACAACCTTTTTTAATGTCACTCAGAACAACTTTTTTTCGTGTCACTCGGCATGACTTTCAATACACATACTGCGTTGTGCATTTACATTTATATATTTTTAACCTGATATCAAAAGAAGTCGTACTTATTTTAGGTGGTGGCTTCACCTTACCTCACACCAAACCCTAAAATCACAGCTTCAAAGGATATTTTTGCTAAAAACGTGAGTTTCACGAGGTGGTAGTACAACTATATTTATTGTGTTTCATATTTTTGTTAATCACTCATTTGGTTAGTTAAAAGCTGTGTGTGTTACTTTAGGTAAAGGATTATTAACACATGAATCAAAATGTGAATTTAATTTATTACTTAAACGTTCTCACTGTCAGTTAAATGTTTTTTATCTTTCAGTTTTAATTCAATTAAGTGTGTAAATTGAAGTATTATTTTAATATCTTGTTAAAGCGTATGACTATTATGACAAGGGCCCCTCACAAAGGTTGGCATAGGGCCCCAGACGACTAGGAACGGCACTGGTTTAAATTATAATACAGAAACAAGTGTTAGGATATAAACTCTCCCACATCTGTCAAAACATATGAGAATATTCAACAACACATCCATCATTCGGTACCAATATTAACAGATAAAGCAGACAGAGGAGGACATTTAGTATGTTTACTCTTCTTAAGTACATTTTCTGTACTTCATCTGAGTTTTTTTTACCTTACTACCTTGTGAACCATATATCATCCTTTTTATCATTATCATCCTTTCATTATTTTTTTACAGCTCTTTAAGTACAGTGAAAGTATTTTTATTTGCAATGCTTAAAATAAGACTGTGCTTGTCTGTACTAAAAGTAAAATAAACATTTATTTATTCAGAGTAATATGCACTCTTTGTAATGTAAATGCTTTATAACATCCCTCCACTGGTGTTGCTTAGCAACCAGCACAAACACACACTCCTGATGTCTTCCCGGTTCAGCAGCTCATCACTGGAGGAAAGAGTTTCTCTGTTCGCTCGACTCATGGACAGTCACAGGAGTGTCACAAAGGTTTGTGTCATGTTATTCTTCTCATATTTCTGCACATGAAAGGTTGCTGGGAAACATCAAATATCTCACATTCAGGACCTAACGTACACATTTCATACATACAGTATGAGGATGTTTCTTTTACTATGTTCCAAAAGCAGATTTTAATTCAAAATGTTTTGCATTTAGTTATAAAACGTCATTAATCATTTTCAAGCTCATTTTTACCATTAGTTATCAAGTGCCTTTTATCAGCAGGTGATAATGTAGACCCTCACTATTATGATAATCTAAACAAAGAGTAAATAAGTATAAACCATTTCAATGTTTATTTTGTGAAAAACATTTACATCAATGAACACCAGACTAGTTTAAGAATAAAAACTAAACGTTTGGTTAACCAGAAGAGTCATTATGAGTTACAAGACTACATTATTTGACATGTGGTGAAAGACACAATATTAAGAAAATAATATATTTTTGAGAGCCGTGTACATAACCTGTCAAATCAAATAATCAGAGGAGTGTATAAAATGAGTTAAAGGAGTTCATTTGTGACCCTGGACAACAAAACCAGTCTTATGTTTCAAAATTGAGATGTTTAGAGTTTTTCATCAGATTTACAGTTTTCTATCATTAGACATTATAATCCACAATTCTAAGAAAAGAAATCATAAATGATGAGTTATACAATCACAACTGTGAGACAAAAGGTCCCAATTAGCTAAAAGTCACTTACACAAGAAATAACTATCACACTTATTCAGAACACTAAATCAAATGTCATTTCTATGAACCCAGATCCTGTTTATATTCTACAGAGGTATGAAACCTGTGAGCAGAACTGTAGTTAAAGATGCTTTTGCAGATTGTCAGATTGCAGATTCCTGTTTACATTAATTGCCCGTTACAGTTTATATTAATGTTTAAATAAAAAAATGACATTAAAATTCAAAGTAGTGGTTGTTAATCTAACATACTTTTCAGATGTAACTGTGACTTGATTAGCGAAAACTTTAAAGTTTGTTAGGATAGATTGGCCGACACAGGACTATTTAAAACTCTGGCATGTGAGGGTTAAAAACATCTAAATATTGAGAAAATGGCCTTGAACATGGATACCAAACGTGAGCGTATCATTCTCAAAGAGCAACAGCAGCCAGTGATGTTTGTAGGTGTGTTTATGGCAATCTTTGTTAGTGGTTTTGCTGCATCCTCTCACAGAAATAATGTTTTGATATATTTACGTTAGAAAAATTGACAAAACATCTTCATGGAATATGATCTTCATAACTTATGATTTTGGCATAAAAGAAAATGGATCATTCTCCACAAATATCCTCGTGATCCTTGAGACTTTCTTGTGCTCCGAGTTCACATTTTATAAACAAACCCAGACGTGTCCATGAGTTTCAGCTAATCACTATCAGTCTTTCATATTTGGATCAAGTCTCTGCGTTCAGAAAGGTGAGGGTGTGCCAGCTGTTGTCATGGTGAGTAAACAGGAGACCTGTGTTGGGTGGCATGCGGTGAGAGGACCATAAGTGCTTTGAATGTGTCCTGACACGCTGTGCTGTGGCCCTGAACACAACACAATGAAGTGAATTTAATTGGCATGGGGCAGAACGTACAGACGTCTCCAGGATATAACATAGACCCTGTAAACAAGAAGAGAGGGATAGAACTCAAAGACAGATGGAGAAAGACGTCCTGAGCTCCAGTAAAGAAGCGTCTGAAGAGGACACTGGTACCAGTTTATATCACCAGCGGCTCGCACACAGAAAACAGCGACGGCCCAATGATGAGATGGTCAGTACAGAGAGAATGAATATCTGTGATTTGATCTGAACCATCATCATGTGAATCTTCTGTTGTTTTAATACTTCAAGAAAAATGCTTCTGGTTAAAGATTTGTTGACGTTTTCCAAACGCTGAAATGTTTAAGATAACATCTGCTTGAATTTCTCTATTTCCATTTGGATTCCCTACCCAGGCATCAGATTTGACACAATATTTCTTTATCACGTTCAACATGCTTGTTTTTGCCAGAAATTTTGTTCGGAAACGATGACATCTGCTCCAGTTTTTACAGTTTCATGTGACCAAACACCTTTTCGGAGGGTCACTTTAGATATAAAAGTATTTAATCTGTCTGTACACAGTCAACACGCCTGCACAAGAGAGAGTTTTTCTTTATGATCATGTCTTTCATTCTCTCTCTCTCTCTCTCTCTCTCTCTCTCTGGCAGAAGTTTTTGTTACACAGGCTTGTTGTGGTCGGTGGTCTCCCGCCTGGACTCGCTGACAGACAGACTGTGGGGGGTAGGACACATTTACAACAGTTTGAAGAGCTCACTGGCATCTGTTTACACAATTTCTCTGATTCTTTTAAACATGATGTTTGAGATGATTAAGGACACACGTGATATTAAGTTGAAGATAAACCCGTGCAGAAGTGAGCAGACTGACTCATGTGTTTCGTGTCAGATCACTACGAGAGGTTCATCTACCGTCAGCAGAGGAGTCGAGCAGGTGAAGATGTCACAGGTCTTCTGTTGCTTTACCCTCAACACGCTCTTCACGTCATCGAGGTGTGTGTGTTTATTCAACATTCAAAATAGAGTTAAAACCAAACCTGAATGAATCAATTGGTTCCTAGTGTTCTACGGAGGTTCTACTGTCTGTCATTCAAGACCTGACACACATGCAGAAAAACCCAGACAGGTGAGATCGACTCAACATCTTTAACAGCAGAGTCATTACAACCCATTTATTTACGCACACCTGAAAACTGTGATATCCAAAGCCTAGAGTACATGTGACTTTACTGTAGCTCCACCGCTCCTCCAGATGTTTAAAGTTGTTTTGTGACTCACAGTGCGGTGATGCTGACGCCCAGAGTCCTGCTGGTTTCTCATGACATCTCGAGCAGACTCTTCCAGCGGTGGAGCTTCACGCTGTTGAAGGACGACAGACTCACGGTGAACTCAGACGAGCAGAGCTGCGAGACACTCGTCATCCAAACACTTCATCAGCTCCTCCGACTCGCCTCACACCTCCACACTGCAGGAGAGAACGTCAAGGTACAGATTCATATACACACCACGCACATACACATCAGTTCTGTGACACTATGCCCTGCTGACCTCTTGTTGCACAGATCGCTTCTAATTGATTTGCGTCATTTGTTAGAGGCTTTGCATAAAAGGCTTTAATGATAAATGTCATTAGTTGTTATTGAGTCAATGTTTACAACAACTCCTTTTCAAGCATGAGTTCATTAATTCCTTTAGAAACGATAAATTCTCGAAATTCCCGGTCCAATATGGCGGCGCGGTTGACCCCCATTTCAGCATCTAATGCTGCGTGTATGTAACGCTGACTTCGTGTGTTCTCGATAATTCGATAATTCCTACTTAAACCCGGGAATAATGTGGATTTACTAACATTAATGTTACTGATGAATTAGTAGCATTAGAACATTACTCTTTTCTATCTCGATTATTACTCGATGTCTGTTAACATGAAAAGAACACAGTTTGATATTTCCGGGTAGAAGTGGGAATTATCGAACCTTCGAGAGCACGTGAAGGAAGCATTAGTTACATGAAAACGTTACAAAGGATTTAAAAGCATTAAAACATTACATGTTTCTGCTAACATTAAAAGAGCACCGTTACATAAATCATTTTCCGGAAGTGGGAATTATCAAGTTTTTACAAGAGCACGTGAAGGGCGTGTTTGTGGTGTAAACGCCTCAGATCAACTCATGCTTTAATACTAATAGATGTAAATATTTGAACAGTTTATTTAACAGTTTTGTGTTTTAACTTACCTCATGTTGAGCCGTGTAATGTTCTCTCGTTTATTACTGAGGGAACTTTTCCACGCACCGACCACGTGTCTGTCAATAAGAATGATTCACCACCTCTTGAATATGAACAGGTACTTTTGTTCTTTTCCATAAATGTGTTTAATAAAATGAACGAAATGTAATATTATGTTAAATAAGGCGCGACATGATGCATGCTCGAGCTGCGTTCGGATCCTTTTCTTAATACATTTAGGTATTCGTGTTGTGAATGAATAACTCACACAGATTCTTTCTTTTGTGTTCAAGTATTTTCTTGGTTTAAATGTGTTTTTATTAACGGCTGATGTTACACAAGGCCCGTCAAACAAGTGAACGAAGCTTCGAAAGCGTCACATTTTTAATCGATGCCTGTAGAGTGTGAATAGAACCGACTCACACGATTCCCGCAAACGATGCTTCGCCTTGACGTCAGCTGGTTAAAGTGACCAATTTTTTGTTCCGTTATGTTACTTATTTTATTATGATTAATTATGGGTGTAATGCTTGAAGATGAATACAAAAAAATCAGTTTACGTTGAGAAATGAAAAGTGATTCAGTCGAGTTGGACTTATGGAATCAGTGAATCAAATGCATTAAAACATGCAGGTTTCGAAAAAAGCCGATGAACGATTTATCAGCGAATAATTTCGATAAGCAACTGGTTGATTTAGTTTGACTCGTTTATTTGTTATAATATTACGTATGTTTGACGTGTGTTTGATCAGGAATGTAAAGAGATTCCAGAGGAGGTGCTGCAGGAGTCACAGCTGATTCCTCCACAGGCTGCAGTGTGTCGTCTTGTGCAGATGGAGGCGCTGTTGAGTCCAGTGCAGTATCTGAACACATATCACTCACCTCTACACCAGCTGCTGGACTCTGGTGAGAAGTCATCATCATCATCATCATCATTTTACATTAACCTTCAGTTGAGGGACATGGGGACATATTGTAAATATAGTTTAAAGCATAAACATTGAATTATGAATACTAAATAAATTCGATTTTTATCATTTAGCATAATTTTTAGAACCGATTATTGAAATTGTTAAGGGGGTTTGGTTAAATAACAGTTTATAAAGTGTGTTCTTTTGTACATCTCTTGTCTGATGGGTTTTAAAGGCCATGTTTTCGGGAGTTTTCAGCCAACCACGGCGTAGCGTTTGGCTTTAGGGCAGCAGGTATGAAACTGCATGAAACTCAGATGGTAGAGCGCATGCAAGCGTGTAGAGTTACTGCATGAACATTTCATTCCTGGACAAACTCTCATATTCACTCATCTAACCTGAATGAAACCCATGACATCTCTTCATTGTCTCATTTGTTTCTATACAAAACAAAGAGAAAATGTTGCTTCTCATATGTTGATAGAGAACAAAGACTCCAGTTATCCCAGCTTCATTGTTTCAGAAGAAATCTCAGCAGAGTTTGAGATCTAAATGGACTCCAATATTTCTCATGAGCAAATCTATGGGGATACGTAAAATATCACTAAGAACTCTGAGCTATAAAAGAAAAATGTGTTTTTTTATGTCAAACTGAACATCTTCATGTTTGAGAACATCATCACTGGCTTTTCATTTAGTGAAATGAATGACATCATATAATTCAGTTCATTTGAGTGTCTGTTTGCAAAAGTAATGATTTAAACAACAAAAGAAATTCTGATCTTTACATCTTTTATTTGGACAGAATCTGTGTGGCCTGCAGCGGAACATTCTTCAGATTCTCTGAATGACCAGACACAGAATGACGGATGAAATCTTGCTTCACAATGCATCATTAAAAATGTTAAAAACAAATAAATAACATGTACAAACAGAAGTAAATCAAATTGCTTTTTTAATTCAGATCACATTCCACTGTTGTTCTTTATACTTCATGAGACTTTGAGCACCACATCTCAAACTTTTCCATTTAAAACACATTTTGACACACAGAACCTCCCCGTAAAAACAACGACATGAGTCAAAGACTCCCAACGTTTCTTTAAGCCAAACTGAAACCCCTTCAGAAGTGCATGCACGACTTTACACCCCACCACAATAATATACACACGGGGGATGTACGGTTCTGTCTCCTTAAATATTTCATATATGCACGATACGGTGTGATTAATACATTTTACTGAAACGCTCCAGAGCTTTGTGTGGTGGCTGTAAAACCACAGCGTTGACTTTGATGTGAAGTGAATTCTCGAGAGCCGTTTACACCGACACTTATGTCCAGAACAAAATCACTGTCAGTGAGAACGGACAATCTGTGGATGTGGCATGCCATCGGCTGTAGTGTGTTTTTGTGTCTCACTACAGGAAACCTAAGCGTTATTTTCATAAGCAGCTGATATTTTTGTTGCTATAGTGTCTATTAATCCTTTTCATTCAACAAACTATGACAGCATTATAAGGAACGAATGCAAAGCATGCAGCAGTTTTACAGAGATGAGATTGATCAGATCCACATGACAATAATCCAGATTTACACCCAACACACACACACACACATGTACAGTTTCTGCTCCTCGGCCTCCTCAAGAACATTTGGGACATCTCAGAATCTCTCAGAAACAGCACAGAAAACAAAGTCTGCAGATTTCACCTGATATTGCTGGAAATCACAGTATTCATACCTGCTGAAACACACGGATTTCTCTCGTTTACATGCGTGTGCTTCAGAGAAAACACAAGGACATTCGGCTCTGCAGATCCATGACAGTTCATCGTCCTGACAGATCTGCTCTGATCATAAATGTAAAGCAAAAGATGGAGTTTTAACATGTTGGTTCAACATCATTTCCGCACAGTTACCCTGATCTGTTAAACCAACATCTCACTGAACACCTGAAGTCATGTTTTATATCACACAAACCACAATTATTCAAACACACGCACACATACACACTTTTTTAAAGTCAACGTGAAATAAGAGGATTTACTCTGTGGTGTTTACGTTGTTAAACGACCGCTGTGAGTTTCATGTTGACTTTAAAGAATAAATAACAGAATCAAAGACATAATGTTCGGTCTGATTAAGTTAAAACATCAGACCATACGAGGTAAACTTGTGACTTCTTCGTTGTTTAATCTCTGTCGCAATTCTGTTCTCTGAACGACTCTTTGCACATCTTTTCATGAGAACCGCAGCATATTTATATTCCTTTATGTACATGTAGCAGTATTGCGTCTGAAGCAAAAATAACATGTCTGTATTTATATTCAGAGCGAGAGAGAGAATTCATAAATGTCTGCCTTTACAAATATTTGATCTTGTTTTATTATAGACTATATACACGTCTGAGCGGATGCGTGACGTTTGGATTTGCTAATACTTACAGCACTTTATAACACGTAACATAAGTGACGGCCCGTGAAAAAAAAAAATCATGGAACTTAAAGCACACTACACTTCAGTAATCCAAACCATTAGGAAAGATTTTACTGCTTTGTAAATGAAAAATTAATGCATACATTTTTTTAAATTGTGATGGCCGGGTCCGGAAAACACACAAATAAAACATTCCTGGACACGTGTATGGCATGTGTTGTATGGTCAAGTGATTTGGGGAAATACTACTTCATATAGAAATTGCTGTTCATGAGTGTAATCTCTTTTAAATGATAAAATCCTGAATGTGGGGAAAGACCACAGAAGATCAAAAAGAAACCCAGACCTCCCACGTCATCCTTGTGAAATAAAAAACACAGTTTTCTGCTCTCCGTCCACATATGTTTTTTTGTGTTTAATCGATCACGGCTTGATGTGACTACACGTTCCAGCATTCATTCAGTGTCACTGCAGTGATCTTACTTTAGTATTTTCAATGGTACCGCAGTACAACACCTTCCTCTGGTCAGTACCATGAGACCAAATCTACATCAAAGACTAAAATCCCCTTAAAAACACAATGCGTGTGACACAACGCTGTAAAAAATGAATGGCAATAAAGACGTCCATCATGCATGTGTGTATGGAGCAACAGTACAAAGCCCAGACCTGCCGTTCATAAACATCAGAACACGTCGAGATGCTATACGGACTTCAAGGCCAAAGTGCATAACTCAGATAAGGCAACGAAACGAAACAAAAACAAATCAAGACGACAGTGATGTGTTGATGTAGTTTTTCATGAGATTTCCAGTCGGGAATGTTCTCAGCACAGAGTAGCAACACAACGAAGAGCAGGAGCAAAGGATTGTGGGTAGAGAGGTGTCATAGGGCCGTGCTTTCCGACTCCTCTTCCGATTCCACTCGACCGCTGGGGTCCAACTGAAGCTCAGAGCTCCACGAGTATTCATCCAGAATTTCACCCAGCTCGACATCTATCACGGGAACATCCAGATCGCACAACGAGTCTAGAGGTGCAGAAACACAGAGGCATATGAGCGATACCAGTGTACCGTACATTACAACACAAACACGTGACGGTGAGATTTTCATCAAATGTTGGGGAGCATCTTCTCAGCAGCTGCATGGGACGCACTTTACTTAAAATAACGTAAAAGTGATTTTCGCCCAGAAATGAACATTCTTTTCTTTCATTTCTTCCCCCTCGTGTGGTTTTGATTCTTCTGCAGAACACAAGAGAAGATCTAGAGAATGTTTATTTCTGGGTGAACGCTCTCTTTAACGGTAGTGCGTGTCTCAGATGATGGGCATATGGGGGCGTTGTGGAGATGCTGGGGTGGGGTTTGACACATCAGAGCCATGCAGACAGTGTTAGTGACGCGCTGAACGCAGCCAGAAGCACACGGGGAAAAACAGCAGGAATGATGTCACGTATGTACAGCAGACACAGCCAGGCGGAGACGTGACGTCGGTTGAGATCAAATACACACGCTGCTTCTTACCCGTCTGAATCAAAGCCCACCGACCCCCCCGCTCTCAAACCGCTGCAAAACAACAACATCCAGAGTGCACAGGCAGACAGAAGTCAACAGCTTCAGGGTGTCTCGCGGTAACGGGTCACAAATCACAAATACAGACTGATGCGTTTCAACTTTGAACATCTAAATACATCGCTTTGATTTTTCTGAATGATCTAACTTTATACACAAAATGAAATATATCTCGCTAAACATTCATGTGGTTTTAGAACGGAGCCGCGGCGTGTCTGACGACTTTACCTGTAGACATGCTCTCGGGTGCTAATCCGTCCAGCAGACCCGCGGCGTGATCCAGCGGCTGCGGACTCAGACCCGATGTACCCGACGGAGGCCGTGGAGGAGGCAGGTTGGGTCTCTGACGGGGGGGTTTAGGGGTGGGTCGGGATTTGGGAAGGGTGCCTGAGAGGGGAGGGGGCGAGGAGAGAGAGGGACTGCTGGGCGTCTGGCTGTGGGCGTGTCCGGGTGAGGTGAGGGCGGAGCCGCCCTGCGGGTAACTGAAGCCGTATGAAGAGGGAGTGCTGGGAGGCGTCGGGGACAGGCTGACGGGTGAGGGACCCGGAGAAATGTCCGAAACGCAGCCAGGCGGAGAAAATGGCCCCTTCGGAGGGATGGGGGCTAATTTTTTGGAAACTGAAGGATAATAGAGAGAGAACGCTATCAGAAGAGATGTTTCCTTTTCTGTATTTGAAGATTTTAATTTAATATAAAATTAAATAGACTGTAAAGCAAAAGGCATGATTAGTTAAATAGATAAATAGTTTTGGACTGTTTTGTGTATTATTTGAGGTGTTTGTGTCAGCGCTGTGCATCTAATCATCCAAACCTTTACGCAGTGGGTGTGGACTCTGATCTGATAACTGCATCTGTCCAGATGATGGAGTCGTAGGTGAAATTCCTCTCTGACCAATCACAGGTGAAGGTTCTCTGGTCTTTGGAGAACTGCTAACAGAATAAACACAAACACACAATAACTGCACTGAATACACACACAAACCATCACAACACAACACACAAGTCAAGCAAACTTTTATTTTATTGTAGGTTTTTTTTGTCTTGTTACTGTACGTGTTTGTGTGCGTGTGAATGTGCACATGTTTGCACTCGCATGTTTGTGTGTGTGTGTGTGTGTGTGTGTGTGTAGGTGTGCGTGTGTTGTGTGCATGTGTCCTTGACTGAACAGTTGGGATTTTTACTCCATTTTAAAGAAGTAAAGGGAACTTGAAAGTCGTCAGTTTTTGACTAAAAGAGTTTTAGTGCAAGTTACAAGATCGACTTGTAATTAACGTATATTTGAAACAACTTTGTTAAAGTATTTGTTTAATCTTTGGTTCACTTGATTTTCACTCTAAACTGTACCTGACAACATTAGAAGTGTCTTCTTGTATACTGTTTTAGAAAAATTCTCCCTCCCCACATGAAAAAATATGTGACCCTGTATTGTTATTGTTATTGTCGCAATGTTGTATTTTGTTCCCTGTAATCTTTTTAAAAAAGCAAATTAAAAATTAAAAAGTTGTAAGACATACAGAATGTTCAGATCGATAAAGACACATTTTTTCAAGTTAAATTTACACCCCCGTTGAAGATTTAAAAGGCAAAAGTCAAAATCTTTGGTCAAAGCCTCCAAGAAAAAAAGATACTATAGTATTCTGGAGCTTCACCTATAGTCAATAGAAGAAATGTAGTAAATATTAAAGAATGATATAGTTTCTACTATAGTAAAGTTCTTAAACACTGCAGGCACATTTGGAACATTAAGGAAAGTACAACAAAGAACAAAACTTCAATATTTCTCCTGAGTCGTTACTGTAATATGTGAGTAATTATTTTGGGTTAGGGTTTATTCTTTCTGAACGTTGTGTCTGAAACTTTCTACTACTGCCACGTGATTATTGGCTTCTTAAGATGAATCACTTGTTAAAAGCATCTGCTAGCATACGAAGAGTTCAGATGCAAAACCCTGTAAATACCAAACTCTGCCTGCTCTGAAATACCTGCTGTTGCTGAAAGTAAATGTAGGAGTCAGATAAAAACTGCTCGAAAAATCCCATCTGATAGATTTAGAGGGCTTTACATCTTTCTTCAAATGTAAATCTGACCGGTGATGTGAATCAAATCTACTTCGATGGGAAAAGCTCTTGTGTCTTGAGTGAAAACTGTCGACATACACTTCTCTCTGCCGGTCGTGTTCTGGTAGTTTGTAGGGGATTGTGGGTAATTACCTAGCCACTCTGAGTCCTCTCTCTCGGACACTGACGCAGGCGGCCCACGGCGGAGAAGCAGCGTGAGGGGTAAAGTTAGGGTAGGGGGGGTCGTGACGGGGCAGAACAAGCGGGGGTTTGATGTAAACGGGCGGGGGGGGTAGAGTCGGCGGGTGGCGCATGCGAGGGGTCGGCGGGGACCGAGCCCAGTCTGGACAGGTGCAGGAAACCGGGATTAGGATTAGAGTTGATGTCCAGAGAGCCGGAGGACGGAAGGACCGGAGGGGGGTTGTGAACAGACCAGCGGGCGGACAGAGGGGGAGGAGACGGCGTGGGCGTGACGGAGTCGGGCGCGGGAGCGACGGGACGCGCGCAGGACTGCAATCGAGAGTGGGGCGAGGGGTGAGAAAACGAATAGGAAAAAGAAAACGGGTACGTAGGGGGAGCCCTTTCCTCCTCGGGGGAGGGGCAGGCATAACAGGAATCCGACCAATTGGATGACGCGTCATCAGAGCTGAAAAGATGATGCAGATTGAGACACAGAGGAAGAAACGCACGGCAGCAGACGAGGCGAATGTTGAGGTGAACGAAACTGATTTCTATTGGTTCTTTACCTGGTTCTGTCGCCACTGATGGGGGGCGGAGTCTGGGAGGGGGAGGTGGAGAGATCGACCGGCTGCTCAGGGTTCAGCGAATCGAAGGGCGGCGCGGGCGGCTGGACGCTGGGCGGGGTCGACGAACTCTTCCGTGACGATGAGGAACCTCTCCGAGACACCCAGGACGTATCCATGACTCGAACTCCCATACTGCACCGGGGCACACAAATTTCAGATTTCACATACGGCACACAACCAATCAGATCCTCAACACAACGCACAACTTCAGGTCCACTTTTGGTGATGTTTATACTCTTGAAAAGCATTGTGACATCACAGCGTCTTTGAAGGGAAACAGAGAAGGTGAGATTGAGACAGAGAGGATTTCCGTACCTTTGAATCTTCCTGATGCTGCGATAGCAAAATAAAAGCAAAAACATTTAAAAGAGACACAAGAGTCACGAGAAATCAACATTCACGAACCTTAATGACACAATTTGAACTTAACCCAATGATTCAAGAGTCATTTGATTCACTCAAAAGAGTCATTTGTTTGTGAATAAGACACCACTGGACATGTTAACGGTTACAAGTGTACGTGCTGCTGTTTTCTCGTACCCGTCTTTCTTGTAGAACTCCAGCATCATGTTGTCCGTGGCAACGCTGAGGGGTCGTCTGTTCTGATCCTGCATCTTGCGTTCCGACTGGTCCATGTCAGGGGAAGGCATGGAGCTGTAGTTAGCGTTGTGATTGGTGTGGATGGGACTGCCGTAGTTACCCGTCACGTTAAATTCAACCTCTGCAATGAAATGCGAAACGCTCAGATTGTAAATGCTTGAAAACTATTTCAGCTTCACTAAAACAGTGATGTCTCGTGTGACATTCTGTGCATCTCACCTCCAGGGAAGAACCAATCGGCGTGCTGAATGATCGGCTCGATGATGCCGACGATCTGCAGTGAGACCGTGGTCATGATCTCTGTAATATTCCTGTGAGAAACACAAGCGTGAGTGACGTGAGACAGAGAACACGTGTGTGTGGATGTAGGCATGCTCGCTCACCCCTCAGTGTTCGCCCATAGCAGATTGGGCCCCAGCACTATCGCCATGTTCCCCGGCGTCATCTTGTTATCATCCTGAAACTCGTTCAGCTTGGCAAGAAATTTGATCAAATACCTGACGGACATCAAACACTGTCTTCAGTTTCTGAAGGTTTCTACAGTAAGATACTTTATATAAATGTGTGAGACTCACTTAAAGTTGTCACTGTTGGCTTTGGGGAGTTTTTCACATGTGTTTAATAACGCCTGCAGACGTTTGTCCTGATCTGCGATACTGAAATCACACACACACACACTCCTGAATAACCAAACAAATACAAGTGTCCACACAAACTGTTGGTAACCAACACACTCGCTCACTTCGTGGATTGTATCCACTCGTCATAGAGGTCAAAGGTCAGCAGAGGTTCAGGCAGCTCGCGCAGGTATGACTTCAGAGCCCCTGTAGAGCGCAAACACAGATCTGAGATCAGCTGAAACCGAGTGATGATGTAAACCATCAGAGTAACGTCGGTTTACCGGCGATGGCGTGAGGATCCACAGAACATTCCTGAAAATCCAGAACGCCGCAATCCAATGACGCCTTCAACTTCTTCAGCTTAGATGCAGATGGAGCCACTCGGAACAGACCCTGAACAACACACACACACACTAAGATACACAAACACACACAAACATGTTTTATTGAAAGGATGTGTTCACCTCCTCCTGTAGGCCGCAGTCCAGCAGCATGGTCACACACGCTTCAATGGGAAATGCGATTTCTCTGCCGCTCAGAGACAGATGTTCCTCCAGAGGTTTCCCGTAACACGGCTTCTCCACCCATGACTCTGAAACACACACACACACAATCAGGAACATCTGTTGATCTGGTGGCATCTCTTTTGCACACTTCTACAGAATATTTCTTCAACTTTGTGATATTGTTGTATATTGTTTGCATGTGACTCGTGTGTGAGTCCAGTCTTCACTCTCACCCTGTTGAGCTTTAATCAGAGGTAGAACATTCTGAAGCGCCTCTAAAGATTTCCTGTGGTACTCAGCCTGAACTTCTATCAACTATACAGACAGACAGAGAGAGAGAGAGAGAGAGAGAGATTATTGTCTGGATTTGTGTTCATGAGCAGAGATCTGTGAATCTGAGCTGTTTGTTTCAGTAACCTCACCGTCTGGAAGTAGTTTGCATAATCGATTTCTTTGGCCATGAAACTGTACATGTCTGCTGAGAGCTGATCCTGGAAAATAAACACTTACATCAAAACTGATTGATACTTACACTGTACGGAGGTGATGTAGACATACACACTAACATTTGACGATATGTATTCTGTTAAAGTTTGAGAACAGATACTAGATACACAGAGAGAGAGAGACAGTAATAGGGCGATCAATAAAAGAGAAATAAGCCCCACCCACCCGACAGATCTCAACGCGATTGCCCGCCTCCTCCATCTCCTCTCTGAGAGACTCGCCTTTGGCTCCGGTTGATGTTTCTTTATTGGACAAAGTAGAAGATTTAGATGACTGGTGCCACCTACGGTTCAGAGGAGAGAATGACATCATCAATGCAGGTGAGTCACATCTGGAGAGTGAAATCCATCATTTATACTCACTGCATGATGATCTACTGCTGCCTAATCACTATAATATCAAGATTAACACACATCTGTGTGTACGCGTATGTGCGTGTTATGTGTATGCAAGTGTGTGTGTGTGCACACGCATGTTATGTTAGTAGCATTTTATGCGTGTGTGTGTGTTTGTTATGTGTGTGTTTTGTGTGTGTGTGTCTCACCGTGTGCGAGCAGAATCCATGTCCAGTACCAGTTTGGCTAAATGTTTTCTTTGCTTTTGAATGTTGGGAATTTCAATCTTTGAAGAACCATATGAAGAATAAACAGAGGCATATAAAGTTTATATTAAGTGCCTTGCTTTTATGAAACATCATGAACTTATTCAGAACACATACTATCAATAAAACAAAACAGATCTAGTCCTCTCTGCATGAGGAGCAGGTGAGCAGGTGATTGACATTAGATTTACACATGTACACGCTTGTTACACATCAGTTTATATCACAAAATCAATGAATTGTGTCTTATTTAATCTGCAGGTTTGACATTGACAGGATGACAGCATTAACACACACACCTCAGCGAGTGTGTAGAGCGGTTCAATGACATCATGTTCTGTTTGAAGCTCAAAGAGCAGAAGTTCTTGAGCGAGTCTGTCCTGCGTCTCTCCACAGATCTTCAGCATCTTCCTGCACACACACACACACACATTTACAGTAAGTTTTCAATTTGCAACACTATCGTGACTTCAGATTAACATTTAAGAGACTTCATAACTAATTGGAAAGTTGCTATAACTGCATGTCACTAATGCGAATGATAACACTACATTCTGGTATGATTTACTGTGCGTGTGTCTTACCCCAGTAGAGAATCATCACCCAACACCAGCGCACCTTCCACCAAACACTGAGCCAATGATGTCAGAGGAAGCTTCTTCTGCTCGCAAAACATTTGAAGGAATTCGTAAAGCCAGTTTTAGTACAGAAATCTCAGCACAGTATTCAATGCTACACAAATATTATGAATTGCTTTAGCAACGCAAAGGTCACAGGTTCAACACCCGGGGACACACATAAATGTAAGTCACTCTGGAGGAAGGCGTCTGCCAAATGCATAAACGTACGGATCTAATGCACAGGCTTCATTACAGCAATGCACAGCAACTAAAGAAGAGTGAAACAGACGACGGGTGACTTACTGAAGGTGACCTGACGGACCTCTTGTCCACTTCTGCACCCTGCTGACCCTGCAGACATGCGGTCAACTTCTTGTGTGTGCTGTGAGAAACATGCTTAACAAGTTCCAGACGCTTCTCCACCTGTACAGAGACCACACAAAGATATAAAATAAACACACATGTGAATATTTCACACACACACAAACACACACATGTGAATATTTCACACACACACACACACACAAACACACACATGTGAATATTTCACACACACAAACACACACACAAACACACACATGTGAATATTTCACACACACACACACACACACACACACACACAAACACACACACACACACACACACAAACACACACATGTGAATATTTCACACACACACATACACACACACACACACACAAACAAGAACAAACACACACATGTGAATATTTCACACACACACACAAACACACAGAGATATAAAACATCCATGTGCACAAACACACACATGTGAATATTTCACACACACACACCTGCAGAAGATCTTCATTGAGGACTTCTGTTTTCTCCGCCCTGTAACAGAGGGAGAACATTCATCACGGGCAGTTAACAAAGCATCATGGGACTCGACACAGTACCTTTACACCAGTGGTGATCCGTGACTTCTCTTCAGGGGAAGCAGTAATGCGAAGCTCGGCAAAACATGTATTTAGCCTGTCATGTGTGTGGCGCGTCATATCAAAATATGTGCCTGCTTTTCTGTGCGGAAAGGGTTTTTAATAAAAAAGATACTCGCTTAGTCTCATGTGTAATCGGAGTTCTGTACGCGAGCGTCTCTTTTATCATAAACCCTTTAGCCGCCGTGTCTGCAGCACGCAGGTATTTTGACATGATCTGTGATGCACATAAGATCACGTGATGCGCTGAACACGTATTTTGAATTCCTGCGTCCCCTGAAGAGGAGGCACCGATCGCCATTGTTTTACAGTCATGTGAAAACATGTCATACGATTCAAGTGTTTAAATGATGATGTGATGAAAGTTATGTGTCAGTAAATTAAACCTTAGAGGACATGAAACAGATCTTATTTTCTATGAGGTAGAGACAATGTGACCTTTCAATGAATCACAAACACAGAGGCAAATTATGTGTAGATAACATCCAGTGTAGATAACCTGACCCAAACCAGCCTAACCTAACTCAACCAGTGACACAGGGTGTGTGTGACATGACCTGATCACAGTAACATCAGTAATATTAAAACAAACATGAGTGTCTTACTCAGGAGCGGCTTTACGTTTGAGCCAGTTGGAGATCTGAAGTTTCATCCACAGAGCCATGATGAGAACACACTGACACACAGACTCCTTCTGTTAGAGGAAGTGTTCTCAAGAATGAGACCTGACCGTCAGGTATGACAGCTATCACAACATACAACTAAAATCACTGTTTCCCTATCACACGCACACACATACTCGCATGTTCACACACACACACACACACACACACATGTTTGTACAGCTATCTTAATGAGAATATACATTGACACATTGTGTGTGTGTGCGTTTGGGTGGGTGAGAGAGAGAGAGAGAGAGAGAGAGAGAGAGAGAGAGAGATGTACTCAGTGATGACTATGACCCACAGAGGGTGTTAGTTGATATAAGATCTCAAGTTCCAGGTGGAGCCTCTAGGTGGCGCAAATGATGTTTCAGCGCAATTCACTGTTTGTACAAAATGAATAAACGAGTGAAAGAATGGACACTGTTCTCAGAACAGAGTTGACAGATTATGTCATGAACATCTGATACCAAGACCAAAAATCCTGATGAGTCATACAGGACCTGTGTGAGAGCACCCAGTGATGTAACTGAAATGAAATGTATTGAGGGAGTTCCCATCTGTTCTGAACTCTTTGAGTGAACAATATTACTTATTCCAAGTCATCCATATAAAAAACACTTTTTAATAAATGATTTTGTACTGAAAGAAACTTAACATGACACAATTACATGTTTCTCCACATAACAAATGTCAAACAATCAGACACACGCCTTCAGATCACAAGATTTAAGATTATAAAAAAACATGTGAAGCTGTCAGGTGACCCTGAACTTTTGACCAGTACAATGTATGTGTGAGTTTTGTGTTGTTTAGATTGTCAGAGTCATTGAGGTAAAGCTGAAGCAGATTAAACCCTTAACAAGACAAAACGAACCACAAGTCCAGACTTTAATGTAAAACATTCGCTGAGACGCCACAATGAATAAACCTGTGTGTGTCTGTGGCCTTGTTTATATATCCTGGTGGGGACCTTCACCTGAATGCACACCAACTCATGGGGACTCGTGTTATGTGGGGACCAAAATTGAGGTCTCCATAGGTAATAATAAAGCTTACAAATCGTACAGAACGATATTGCTTGAAATTGCAAAAAGCTTTTAATGATCTTTAGGTTTAGGGGTTAAAATATACAGTTTTTACAGTATAGAAATCATTACATGTGTGGATTATCCCCACAGAGATAATAAACCAGACGTGTGTGTTGGTGTGTGAGAGAGATGAGGGATAAAACAAACAAATAAACAAACACACTTTTAATTCTCAATTTTAAATCCAAACTGATATTTTTGCAAATGTAAACTCAGGCTGAAACAGTGACCACGTTTACATGAACAACAATAATCAGATATAAACAGGATTAAGACAATACTCTGAATAACAACGGAGCATGTAAACAGAGCTTTTTGATCAGATTAATCCGTCTAAACTCATAATGGTAGTAAACAGAGATGATATTAAGACAGGTGGAGTACTCCTGTTTTAGTGGCATTATGGAAGTGAGGTAAACCAATGTACACTTCTTAATCACACTATTACAGGCATGTAGGAACTTTCGCGGCACTTTGCAACAGCTTACACACACGCACGGCAGTGGACAGATGTTTGGGTTTACGGCAAACAACATGGCTTCAAGCAAGAAAGCACATTTTTGATCCGATCGGGAAACAAGATGCCAACAATTCTAGAAAATAAATGAAACTGTGTGTGGTACCATGGGGAAGATGAACTGTTTGTACATGAAATTATGGAGGGAACGTCAAACGGCGTCGCTTAGGGACGTAATGACGTATGCCATTAATCCAACTATGTAGTGTCACATGTAAACGAGAACATGGAAGATATATTCTTAAAGCAACTCATGTAAACACTTTAATCCTAATATTAGTTTACTCAGGATGAGGCAAATCATTGATTACTGATGTCCATGTAAACGTGGTCATTGTTGAGATCTCATCTGAAGCTCTAGAGAAAAGCATGTATGATCACAGGTGTAACACATCAGTAATACTGACATCATGGTTAACATGGGATCCATCCCAGGATCACACAAACTCAGATACAAATGTTTAGTCTATGCAATGTGAGTCGCTTTGGATAAAAGCATCTGCCAAAAGCATAAATGTAAATGATGTCACAATCTTTTTAACATATTCAAAGTTTAATGTCTGTGCATATGTGTTCATTTCCTGATCCTTAAGAAACACAATTAGACACACACACACACACACAGAATCAAACACTAATCCAGACAACCTCAAACAACTCTTCAATCTCTTACAGGCGAACACACACACCAATCAGAAGAACTAAACGCAGGTACATTACCAGAATCGCTTCCAGCTACACACGTCTAAAATCACATGATGTGGGTGTGTCTGTAAGTGTAATGTTGGGCGTGACATCATTGATTGATTGTATGTTACACACGTCACTGAGGCTATACATTGAAATATTTAAATATGTAAAGAACAGTCTTTGAAAATTGTGACTTGTCAGGTTGTCTTGATTAGTTGTGTTAAAAACAGGTCTGATCCCAGTTGTGATGTATAATAACACGCCATTATTATTATTATTCTGCTTGAGATGTGACTTTACACAGCGGGGTGGAGTAAACTAACAAAACCAGATCAGACGGCAGAGCAGTCCAAACAAAGAGGCTTCCACACTGTTCCTGTCAGAGAACACAAGATTACATTCACAGTGTGATTAAAGGTGAACAATGTCAACTGTGTGTGAAATGTTCCCACTGTGAGCGCTCATGAAAGGCAGGTGTGTGTGTTCTTCATTAATACACAACATCTCAGCCCTCCGCAGGATCTCACGGGTGTAATTGTGTTCTGAGCTTCAGGACATCAGAAAGAAACAGCAGTGACACTCGCTGACATTCATGTATTCTGTGAATGACACCAAGCTTTACCAGAGAGAGAGAGAGAGAGAGAGAGAGAGAGAGAGAGAGAGAGAGAGAGAGAGAACCACTTCACACCCCTTCCCATGAGAACACACACACATACAGATGTAAAACTGGTGAAATATTTCCAGCTCAATGTCTGTTCTTGATCTGTCTTACTGACTGTCATACAACAAGGAAGAGAGACAGACAGACAAGCAGACAAAGAGTGAGGCATGCCAACAGACAGACACACAGGCAGGTAGACACACAGAGAGCAGGAGAGACAGACAGACAGAGAGAGATTGAGGCATACCAACAGACAGACAGAGAAGAAGGAAGACAGACAGACAAATACAGATGAGCTACTAGCTTTCCTATAGCTCAGTGGTAAGAGTATTGTGTTAACAACGCAAGGTTGTGGGTTCTATCCCAGGGGATTGCAAATACCTTTGTATAAATGTATAGGAAAAAGCAATGTAAGTCACTTTGGATAAAAGCGTCTGCCAAATGTCTAAATGTAATGTAAATGTAGATGAAGACAGACAGACAGACATATAGACAGAATGACAGACATACATACAGACAGACAGTGAGACATGCAGACTGACACCCAGTAAGACAAACAGACAGACAGACAGAGAGGAAGGAAGACAGACAGACAGACAGTGAGACATGCAGACTGACACCCAGTAAGACAGACAGACAGACAGACAGACAGAGAGGAAGGAAGACAGACAGACAGACAATGAGACATGCAGACTGACACCCAGTAAGACAGACAGACAGACAGACAGACAGACAGAGAGGAAGGAAGACAGACTGACAGACAGTAAGACAGACGGGCAAGTAGAAAAAGAGAGGAAGACATGGCAGTGAGACATACAGACAGACAGAGAGTGAGTGAGGCATAACAACAAACAGAGAAGAAGACAGACAGACAGACAGACAGACAGACTGACAGACAGTAAGACAGACAGACAGGTAGACACAGAGAGGAAGACCAGGCAGTGAGACAGACAGACAGTGAGAAAACAAGGCATACAGACAGACAGAAGCCAGAGAGGTATACTCTAATGGCTGATTGATTTTCCTTTAATTTATTCTTGCTCTGAGTGTTAAAATCCAACAGCAGAACATGTGTGTCCTCCTGCTGCACACAAACACACACACACACACAGAAAGGAAACACAAGCATGCATGAAACATATGTCCAATAACAGTATGTGAAACGGCCACATTCACACTGGAGTCACACCTGAATCCATACTTAACCAGTGCAGTGTGAACACAACAGAAACTGTGATGATTTTCATTTTCTTTTACAGCCTGGCAGAGATTATTTTAAATGATTTATGCATGAACATCATTATTTGTGTCAAATTAGTTTGCAGATGTAATCTTTATTCAAATTAAAAAATCAAATCTAATTTCAGAAGCTGTTTCACTCGGATGTGCGTCACGATACGAAAAAGAAGACAATCGCAACTTCCGCTTCATGGTGACTTTTAAAACATTCCTTCGTATCTCAACACACATTACTGCTTCACAGGTAAGATGATGGCTTGTTGAAAAACTAGAAGAGAGGCAGTGAAATCCTCCGGGAAAGTGAGTGGAGGGGCAAAAAAATCAAATTACCAGAGAAGTACACTTCACAAACTGGGTCACATCTCAGTTACACCTATACACTGAAACAAGCAGAGGAAACAGACCCCAGAAAATACTATGGTATTTATTATTTACTACAGTAAACTACACTGTTTTTAAATGGTTAATATAGTAAAGTATTTCATATAGTTGAGTATAGTAAATACTAGGGATATTACAATATTATAGATATCGTGATATCCCAATCATGAACCGATAAATCTTCTAGGTCTAACATAGAGAATGTTAGAAAAAATAATAGATGATACCAATGGCGAGGTCCATCTGGTGCAATTATTTTATTTTATAAAAAGGATTTTGAGGTCATTTGACCCATCTCATACAAAAACTCAAGAGAATGCTTATGGCACGTTTCCAAGCAATCATGTCTCATTTTAAACCGCAATAAATGTCGCACCATGGACGATATACCGAGGTATTATAGTAACAGTGAGCTTTTGATTTTTATACATCACTAGTAAATCGAGTACCTCAGAGATGACGTATTTTTGTATGCAAAACCTCGGAAGCGAGTTAGTATTTTAGCACTTTCAGCCTGAAATAAGATGTTCATTTGTAAAGATAACATTTATAGACAAAATGTGTAAACATCATAAACTTTTTTTAGTCACAGAGCTTATTTTTTGCGATCTTCCAAAAGTCTATGGGAAAAATGTGATTTTTTTATTCACTGCTTATTAAAAATCTGAATTTTGTTTTATAGATTTACTTGTTGTCAGTTCCGCAGAAAAGTTTGATTGTTGCTGATTGTCCACCATTCTCCCTAAATTTACATGGTAAATAGATTGAACGTGCTGTGGCGCTGATGACGTATGATGTCAGCGTGGTGCAGTGGTATGCAAAATCTGCTGGCTGAAAATGTACACGACCAGTCACAGCGTTCAGCCAGAACGTTTTGATTGGACGAACGTTTTTTGGTCCAACGCCTTTCACAGACAATATATAATTAAACAAATATTATTTGACCACTATTCTTCTTGATTGCTATCAGGATAAGAGATTTCCAACCAGCGTGACAAAAAAATTCTGGAAAGGATCACCTATTCTGCCTTTAAACTTATCAAATGTCAAAATCATTCGAATACAGCAATGTGCAGGTTGAAGGAACAGTGATGAGTGATTCTCACATTACTCTTTCTGTTATTCTTTATAAATATCTGATTTATAGACAGGGACACACATGTGTATTCTTCTTTGAGTGATATTGAGTTGATGGTTCAGCAGTACATCAGCTATATAAAGCTCTTAAAGCGGCCTGGAGGGGGGGTGTGGGTCTGATCTCTTGCCAGAGAATCTAACACTCACATTACCTGTCTGCACACCTGTCCTCTTGGGGGAATGTGTGTTTATAGTGAATCTGTATTCCCAGCTTTAACCAGATACACCTGCATTACTGACACAGCAGGTTTACACCGGCATAACCATGTTTTTACATCACACACATACAGCACATTAACATGAAACACTAGAGGACTGAACGCGTGCGCGTGTTTACAATATCACACATAATCGCACAGATTAAAACGCAAACCCACACATCTAATATCATAAAATATCCAAGGTTGTATTTAAGACCTTTAAACGTTCTCTGGGTTGACACAGCTCACCGTCTGTCTGCCAGGAAGAGACATTAAAGACAGATGATGAATGAGTGTGCGTTCTGCACTCATCCCACGCTCGCGTCTAACTGCATTACCGGCTGTGGAGAGCGTTAGCATCGACAGACTTCAGACCATATCGCTTAACAGACGGAGCGAATGTGTTTGTGAAAGTGAGGTGAGCCGATGGAGACAGAGAACATCTCTGAAATTCAAACACCTTCTCACAGTCAAGGCCATCAGACATCTAATGTGCAGTAATGCATCAGGACATAACAGTCATGACACAACATCAATATCACTGTAAACTTATACCACCCATCTAACACAAGCAGTTCTGTATAAATCATCTCCTGGTGTTATTGTGTCGAGAGAAGATGCCTCGCAGATTTACCTTTATGCCTCTGTCTGTCTGTCTGTCTGTCTGTCTCACTCTCTGTCTCTGTATGTCTAACTATCTCACTTTCTATCTATTAGACTCTGTCTGACTTTCTTCTATCTTTACTTTTCTTTTTGTTTCTACCTACATGTCTTTCTTTCTATCTATCTATCCATCTGTCTGTCTGTCTGTCTGTCTGTCTGTCTGTCTGTTTGTCTGTCTGTATGTCTCTCTATGTGACTGTCTCTCTTTCTATCTGTTGAAGGGCTGTGCAATTAATCGACAATTAATTGTAATTGTCAATTTTGGCCTTCAACAATTACAAAAACAAATGAATCGAAGTAAACCTATTATTCTATTCTGCAAGGATCCTCTCTCTTTTCTTATGATATAAATCCTCAGCGCACCCCTTTCCTTTGTAGTGGTTCAGCTGTGCTATTTCTTTATTTTCACAGTTTTAAAGCCAAGTCATGTTTTAAAAGTTAATGAGTAATCGTGTGAAATAATTCCTATCTCAATATTGGCCAAAATAATTGTGATCGTTCTATTTGTTTCTAATAAGTCTTATAAGCAGTGCTTAATTACTGCACAAAACTTCACTTATATCCCACTCTCACTATGATGTCATACTTTGTCAAATTGTGTGTGAGTTCTGGGTGTGGTGTACACTGCTGCCACGTGTGTGTGTGTGTGTGTGTGTGCGTGCGTGTGTGGTGTATTGAGTAACATTAAACGAGTAACTGAACACGCTCCACACAGCCTGACCCCAGATCAGCACACACGCATGTTTTTCTCTTTATATTCTGACCTCTGACCTCCCTCTGCATATATGGAGACGAGACCTCCACACACACCACACAGAAGAGCAGGAGGAGAGATGAAGGTGTGTTGCACCTCAGGCTGAGATGAATGCGATGTCATTACAGGGTGTTATGAAGCTCGGGGGGAATAAATCACACATTAGCTGCTTATGACAGCTACTAAAATAAACTCAGAGAGCCCGAAGAACAACATGACGGCACTGTGTTATTTTCATACTTAAGTGAATGTGGTTTACAGTAATTAGTGTCAGTATAACAAACAAACAGAACACAAATAAACACGCTGCGCTCTGATAATGACTCACGGGATAACCAGAGGTCCAACACAACTGTAAACATTAAAGCTAGTGTCCCGCAGTTTCCCTCGCGATGATGAGCTCATTGAACATCAGCCTGAAGGGAAGCAGATTATTTCACATAATAGTAAATATAACATGCATTACAACACCCGCCGGCTGTCTAGCTTAAACTGCAGGAGCATCACGTTTGTGTGTTTACATGATGACTTCTGACCGAGCCAAACCGACCAGATGGTATTTTTGTTTTCTTGGATCTCATGAAGACTCATAGCACTGTGATGGAAAAACATCACACGTCTAAACTGTCAGACTGAAAGCGAAATCAACTCTAAACATGCCTGAAATAGCTCATTTAGGCACTTCTTCTACAAGACAAAATATTATTTGGTTTCAAAACCCATCACACCTTTATTACAACAATAAAACTTTTGAAACACAGACACACCTTAACGCGCTGGAATATTAAGGACAATGACATCCTGCGTCCGCAAAAACCTAGTAAATACTGTACATGAAGATGACAAAAGTATTTTCATTAGATTTAGATTCTCCAGTAAGAACCGCTGAGGATGACCTGCTTGTACTGTATATTTCTGCCCATCTGACTATTACAATTTAGGTTTTTTTTTAAGTGACAGTTCACCCAAAATATAAATTCTGTCATTGTTTACTCACCCTTGAGATGTTCCAAATCTGAATAAATGTCTTTTTTCTGATGCACACAGAGAAAGATATTTGGAAAAATGCTGTTCAAAAACAGTTCAACAGAACAAAAACTATTATAAAGCAATTTTTACTTCTTGATAGTCAATGGGGTCCAAGAACTGTCTGGTTATAAGCATTCTTCCAAATATCTTCTTCTGCGTTCTTTGTATTTGAAACACCTCAAGGGTGAGCAAACGATGACAGAATTTGTATTTTAGGGTGAACTGTTCCTTTAATGGGGTTGTGTCTAAACTCCACTGAAACTGTTCG
Organism: Triplophysa dalaica; assembly: GCF_015846415.1. Taxonomy (NCBI): domain Eukaryota; kingdom Metazoa; phylum Chordata; class Actinopteri; order Cypriniformes; family Nemacheilidae; genus Triplophysa; species Triplophysa dalaica. The sequence goes on from NC_079558.1 coordinate 22,139,777, forward strand.
TTAGATTGAAGTAATTTAGCTCAGTGTTTTAGTTCAGAGCTTTTGACTTCATGGACGTTCCTGTGTGACCTTTCAGTTTCAATAAATAATAATACATTTAGTTGTTACTAAATTGTTGTTTAAAACTCATATCAGCACATTAACCTGGTGAGACATCCGTGAATATATCACTGTATTGATCAGTCAGCGCTGTCAAGAGTATGACATGCATCTTCAACGGATACTGTTTTCTCTAAACACACAATAACATTCAAGAGAACAAGGTCAAGGTTGTGTGACCATCACAACATTTAAATCCAGTGTGATAATGGACTGTTTTTGCCCCAAATGTACATTTCCAGTCCCCGGACCCTATTATATTTCAACCTCTCCCCTCCAAACACCTGTCATACAGCGACATCCTTCATCATGGAAACCATTCCTCATGAATAAACTCAACTCAAAGTCATATTACAAAAGTCAAATGGCTTGTTTTCAGTAAACAGCGGCCATCACAATTTACAAAACAATCAAGCACGATAGATGATGCACTAAGATCACAATATTGACAGTTTACCAATAACCTGTTCTTTATCAATATCACCTCGAGCTTTAGGAACTGATCCAATCCACTCGTACCGCAGACACACTGAGTGAATCGATCAAACTCATTTCGGCACAGCTTCACTTTCCCCTGCTGATTCATAACTGTTCAGTTCTTCTGTGTGAAACCCTCAGACACAGAAGAGTGACGTATTACTTCATTAAACTGTAGTGTACAACATGATATTTTCCACTGGTCACCCTGGTTTCTAGATCTATCCACACTAGTCATCAAAACAACATAATATATAGATTGGCCACTGAGAAACAACTCTGGCTAATAAACAAAATTGTAAATCTATATGGTTTTCCCTGTTGTTTTAATACACAGTAATTGTTGAATAAATACATTCGCAGTAAAATGTACAGGGAAAAAATATGAATAGTTGACATAGAAAATGAAACCATTTTGCTGATCTCAGACATTAGTTACTGATCTCTAGAGTCTCTGCAATCATCACCTCCCTTCAGACCCTATTAATGATACAACTTCCTGTTGCCATAGTAACTGAGATCCACACTTCCAGAGTGTCTGTTCCACACTGATTTGCAATCTGAAAACTACAACAGGGCAAAGGTGCAAATACAGTCCATTTATTCAAGACTTTAACAAAAGAAAAATATAAAGTGTATTATTTTTTAAAACAAACAAGCTTTTTCAAGAGCAACATTTATGTCTGACTAATATTCATAAACATCAGTGATGTTATCAATATTGCCGTCACATCACAATGTTTAAGAGCAGCATCAGTGCTGATGGGTTTTGGGGTCAGGACAGGTGAAGGATGAGCTGGAGGCCCCACATCAGGACCGGCCCATTTATCACATCGCCACAAAACAACTTAAACCAAATCATATCATCATATAACCAAAAACAAACAGAGCAAACAACCCACTGCAACCGATCGCATTCTTGATTTTATTGCACCACATATCATATTTATTTAAATGAATATATACTTGAAGCTGATCGTAAATCTGCACGGTACACGGATTCGTTGCTGGTTTGGGTATTTTCTGTGTATTATATGCAATGAATGTGACAGATGAAGGTGTTTTACCTGCCCACTGTCTGGTTGGCGAGCTGTCGCATTCGGTTGAATTGCTTCTTCATCTTCCTGCAATTTGTGCGTTAATCCCGATGGATGAAAAAACAGCTGACATTCCTCATTTAAAGGACGACAGTCGGGAAATGTTCCAATGCGCGGGACATATTGAATAAATCCTCTTGTGTGTGCTACCATCACCTACGGAGAATGTAAACGGCGAAAATCATCATTGGAGCGCTGCTGCTCGTCGCTCTGATGCTGGATCTGCGAGCGCTGAGCGCTGCTGACGAGACGCCGATGAGCGAGGGATCATGGGAAATGTAGTTCTGACGCAAAGATTGGACAACAATCAGGATTTGTGCAAGATTGCTGGCATTTTGTTTTGACACTGTGAGATATTTTGACTCAAATCTTACACAATATTACCTATATTTTCAGAACGAATTTGTTTATAAAAATATATTTTTAATATTTGTTTTGCGAACAATCTTGCCACCGTGTGGATGTCTTGAACAAGTGCATCGTCGGAGGAAAATGTCCAGAATCTTTTGTTGAGAAAATCATGTTCCGAACAGCAAAAAATCCGCTAAAATATTGGTAGGGGTACATTTTATCATCCCATCGTCCCACTCAGGTGTGAATCAACTGCAATCTTGTCCTTTGCTCCGAATGATTGACAGCATTTGGCGCGTGCGCGTTGCGGGGTGTCAGCGAGGCAAGATGGCGGCGCTCAGAGCGGGTCTGTTGACCCGAGCTCTTTCTAAAGGAAAAACAACAGGATTCTCTGCAAACATAATTGGAGCAAGAGCAGGTACGTTCTTCTACCTCATCTGATTCTTAAAATGCAAATACACGTTCTTAATGTAGTGTTTTGTGGGATAAACAGTGCGATAACCTTCATGTCAAGTTCAACAAGCTAACAGATGAGGCTAACCTCCGATGCTTTTCTGTACAAAGTGTATTATTGATAACTGCTTCGTGTTTACATCTTGTACATTTAAAAACGTGTAGTGTACCTAACCGTATGATCTCTTTGTACCTGATCAGAGGTTAATATAAGATGTTATGATTAAACGTTTCCCTGTGTATTTTTTGTGGATGGTTTGTGTTGATATTTTTGCCGTGTGTCGTGCTGCAGCCTCCGGTGTTTCTAAAGACATTTTGCCCGGCCCGTACCCCAAAACCCCAGAGGAGATGGCGGCTGCAGCCAAGAAATACAACATGACACTGAAAGATTACCGTCCCTATCCTGATGATGGCTGTGGGTAAGGTTGTCTCTCTTGCAGCTTCACATTTGTAACTCTGCATCTGTTAGTTTTGTGCTTGCACATGTCTGTTCTGTATTGTGAAAATTCTGTCCACAGACAAACAAGAAAGGTGACCGATAGATTAGGTGATTTTCTCGTGGTTTGCTTTGGGGGATTCCTTCTGTAAATTCTCTTATAAGAAGTAACTTTGACCGCTGTTTGGATTCCGGCTCTTCAACCGCTTGGTTCAAATTCTGATTAACCTTGAGGGATATGTGTATTCATGTTGTGTTGTTTTGCAGATATGGTGACTACCCCATGCTGCCGGACAGATCACAGCAAGAGAGAGATCCGTGGTATCAGTGGGACCATCCGGATCTGAGAAGGAACTGGGGAGAACCTGTAAGAAACTGTCACTCCTTTGCTTCCCACTTCTTAAAATTGTGTTGTGGATCAACTGCAGTGTATACTTTAAGTTATTTAGTTATATAATGTTTATGTTTATATTTCAGATGCATTGGAACTTTGACATGTACATCAGGAACAGGGTGGACACATCTCCAAGTCCTGTGGACTGGAGGACCATGTGCAAACATCTGTTTGGTTTCTTGGGGTTTATGATGCTGATGTTTGGCCTGGGCGAAGTGTTTCCTTCCTACCAACCTGTGGTGAGCGCTGCAAGAATATTTGGCTTTTAGAAACTGAAACTTTGTTCATATTATCCTTGATGTAAAGTAAAAAATAGGTGAAATAGGCACTAAATGCTTTATAAATGCTGACCTCTTCAATGTGATTTTGATGTTTTTCTGAGTAAAGTAGAATACTTATGAAAGTGTAGGCCAGGACTTGATATAGTTTATTTTTACCTTAATGTTTTTTAAGTTATTTCATATTTTTGTAATCCTACTGAATGAGTATCTCTCTTTTCTCAGGCACCCAAGCAGTATCCCTACAATGACCTGTATCTGGAGAGAGGTGGAGACCCTGATAAAGAACCAGAACCTATCACACATTATGAAATCTAATGCTATAAACCTCTCTGTTCTGTGACTTGTGTATATTTTTCTCTAGCTAATAAAGTTATTAAACCTTGTGATTATTTGTTAAGTTTGTTTTTATAAATCTTGTTAGACACCTCGAAACAATAAGACTTGTTTGACCCCATCAGATGGGCTTTCAGCAGGTTGTGCTTCAACAAGTAACTATTTTGCCCATAAAGCCATAATAAAGGTACTCCAGTTTCTCACAACATTAATTGTTTTTTAGTCCATTTAACAAAAAAAAGGGAAAACATCAAAAGGTCAAAGGTGTTCATTTCTTTAAATGATTTATTTTCGTGTGTTACTTCCATTTGTCTTGTTTCGCTTTTTTTAATGCTTTTTGTACAACATAAGCGAGGGAATTGCCAACAATGTAAGACAACCACCAGGATGAACTCGCACACAGTTTATTTAAAGCCCAAACATATCAAACAAGAATAAAATAAGTTACTATTTTGTAGTGAAAATTGTATTTTTTTTGCATCTTCTGAGGTATTTTCGCAAACTTACAAACATAAAAGTTTAATAAAGTAGCCTTAACTGGAGTATTATACTACTAATGACAGGGATTATGTTATTCGTTATTATTAAAGGTATGGTTAAACAGAAAAATGCTTCATTATTAATGCATCATTATAGCTTTCATGCAAATATTAATTATTTCGTTGTAACGTTAGTTAGTTAGTACGACAAACGAAGTCAGACTATTGAAATGTTGAACGAACGAAGTTTCGCATGATCCGTCCGTCTCGGCCGCCGTACTGGACTACTCTTCCGCTTTTGACTACATTTCCCATGACGCAATCAGCGCCTCTAAACTCTCAGCGATAGACAAACCAGACAAACGAATTATTACACACAGCTGTAAGTACACACACTACGCTGGCAGAAGTTTGACGTTTTGACTATAAACTCTCGTCTATGATGTATATTGTGTGTGTCTTCGGTGTGTTCAGTGTGTTTGTGTGTTTAAAGCGCAGACAGCGAGCCGCCGACGGCTAATGCTAACGGGAGATGATCAGGAATTAAAAACTGTGATTATAAACATCCACTGCTCCTCTCTATAAACTCTAAACTGCATTTATGACACACACAGAGGGTTTATAAAGACTGTGAGAGTGAAATATTTATGTGAGAGAACCGATCAGTCGAGTGAGTGACAGCTGATGGTATATCTCTCACTCCTGCGCTTCAGTTTGAATGTTTATCAATTAAATGAACATCATTGATCGCTTGTCTCCTGTTCAGTGATGTATAGTATGTGATATAAGAAGCTTTAGGTTGATCTGGAATGGCATGACATAGCAGATGTGTGTCAGTTGATGACTACAGGTTTTTCTTGTTCTTTTAGAGGCTTGAAGGAAGATGAGATTAAAGGAGATACTCAGGACTGCGACCCAAGCATGGAGTCCTGCAACACAACATCCTGCATACCTGGCCCTGGGTGAGTGTGTGTGTGCGCGCCTCAGGTTCTCATTGTGTCGTGTGTAACCACATATACATGAAGAAATAATATGTGAGGGTTTATTTGTATAGGCAGTGATCGTGGTTATAAGAATTGTCTTATTGTTATAACGTCTGTTGTGAATGATGTTATTAAAAACTCATTCAGTTGAATAACAGGAAAACCCATTTCCTCTTTCTGATGATTGATTTCCTCATGACGGTCTACAGGTACGGCTGCGCAGCAGCTGGATGCGTCCTTCAACACCACCTCTGCGCTGGAGATCTTTGAGATGGATTTTGCTGATACGTCCATGGACATGAAGCTCAAAGGGACTCTGCCCACCTCCAACAGGTGTGTTAATCTCACACATTTCATTACAATCGTGTGTTCACAGGAGCTGTATTTACATTCAAGACACTGTTAAATGGCAGTGATTTGCTTCTAACATCTAGCTTGTGATTTACATTACATTTATTCATTTAGCAGACACTTTTATCCAAAGCGACTTACAAAGAGTTAGGGAGCAACAAGCGATATGTCAGTAGCCATAATACATTAGGTGCCAATACAAAGTTACTGGTTTAAACTAAAGCTAGACCATTACTGTTGAGAGAAAGGGTTCGTTTTTTTATTTCAAGGTGTGTCATTAAAATTTCTCTACGCTTCCCGTTTCCGATTTTATTCAAAGTGAAACCTGCCGATTCTGACGTTCTATGCAGTTTTTTGTTTGTTCACAGGGTGTGAAGAGTTTCAACAACATTGCTGTCAGGTTAACGCTTGTGTGTGTGCAGGTTTCACAGTTTGATCTGGACGGCATTTGACACCGACGGTAAAGATTCATCTGGACGGCTCATTGGAGGCAGTGAAAACGGAACCGTGACCATCTTCGGTCCGGACAGTATTCTGAGCTCGGGAGACGATGCCGTGATGGGACAGGCCAACAAACACACCGGCCCTGTGCGCGCGCTCGACTACAACCGCTTCCAGGTAACGCTCCGAGGCAATCTTTCCTTGAAATCAAATCTCTCTGTGCAGCTGATGGTGAACATGCATGACTCCTGCGTTTCAGAGTAATCTCATCGCATCGGGATCGAACGATTCAGAAATATACATCTGGGACCTGAACAGTTTCAGTAATCCAATGACGCCGGGAGCAAAGTCACAGGTAGCGATCGCACACGTCTGAAACTATAACATTTCTTCACATGTTTGATTGTGATGTCATTGGACTGAAAGTGAAAGCATTTGTCTCTCTGTTTCTTCAGCTCAGTGAGGTAAGATCACGTTCTGGTGAGGATGGGGTGGGTGTAGGTGTGTGTGTGTGTGTTGGTTTGGGTTTAAATGGGATTGATGAACCTCTTCACTAACATCTCGCTCTTGTGTGAATAATGAACTGGATGTTTCTGAATTGCTGAAGGTTTGTGTAAGTGTGTGTCTGCTATGTGCTGTGCGTGTTACAGCCAGCTGAGGACGTCAGCGTGGTGGCGTGGAACAGACAGGTGCAGCACATCCTGGCATCCGCCAACCCCAGCGGGAAAGCCGTGGTGTGGGACCTGAGAAAGAATGAGCCCATCATCAAAATCAGTGACCATAGCAACCGGGTACGAGAGACCTGTCCTGTCACGCACGTTTTTGCATAGTATTTCTTCATATGTGTGTATGTGTGTAAGAATGCTTGACGTGTTGTGTGAGGTTAGATGCACTGCTCCGGGATGTTGTGGCATCCAGACGTGGCCACTCAGCTGGTTCTGGCCTCAGAGGACGACAGACTGCCTGTGATACAGATGTGGGACCTTCGGTTCGCCACCTCGCCGCTCAAAGTCTTGGAGAGCCACACCAGGTCGAGATCACGAAAAGCTTGTGTCAGGGGCGTGATCGCTTCAGCGGCTGATCTGATGATTCCTGTTTTCATCTTTCAGAGGGATTCTGTCAATCTCGTGGAGTCAGGCCGACCCCGAGCTCCTGCTGAGCAGTGGGAAAGACAATCGAATCCTGTGCTGGAACCCAAACACTTCCGAGGTCAGTCTTACCCGCTTTCAGTTTGTTTGATTGTTTGTTTACAGAGAAGTCTGTAAATATGACCAAATATTTAACAACCTGTATTAGATCTAAGAGAAGAATCAATCTGGTGATGTGATCTCTGGTTGCAGGTGATTTACGAGCTGCCGACGGCCAATCAGTGGTGTTTCGATGTGCAGTGGTGTCCTCGTAACCCCGCCCTCTTGTCAGCCGCATCATTTGATGGGCGGATCAGCGTGTACTCCATCATGGGTGGGCGTCTTCAACAGCATCAACACAGTACTGTGGATCAGGTATCATGAAGACGACGACACAACTCCTGTGAAAGCGTTAGAACGTCTGATGTGTATTGAGAAAAATGAGAAATATGAAACAAAAAGCACAATTGCTGCATTCCAATTCGCATACTATCCGTCCTAAATAGGATTAGTACTGCCCAGACAGTGTTGGGTAAGTTACTCTGAAAAAGAATAAGTAGTTACAAATGACATATTCAATAGTGTAATTAGATTACTGTACAATTAACTCACCAAAATTATTTATTGCTAATGACTTTCTATATCCTACATCAAACTTGATTAGTTCAGTGATTCAAGTAGGGACATAAAACAGCTCTTAATTCATTCAAATAAATAATATAAACTACATAAAGTTGTATTATTGACTTACTTAAGATTACAAATGTGAGAATTATACATTAAAGAACAGATTTTTAATTTAAATTTAGATGTCAATTCCACTTTTGCACATACACATATTACACAAAGTATTTAGTTTAATGACATCAGAAGTAACTGTAATTAAACAAATAAAAAATAAGAGTAATCGCTTACTTGACTATTTCAAGCGGAAAATAATTTAATTAGAGTAACTCATTACTTAGTAACTAGTTATAACCAACACTGGGCCCAGATCCTACTATGCGGAAAATAGTAATCCAAAGAGTCCGGGATGGTCTACTGCTTCCGTAAGAAATTTGAAGTGCAGAACGATGCACACTCTTAATGGCTGATAGTACCCACATCTCACCACGAGGAGGCGGAGTTTACATTTAGTCATTTAGCTTAGTTAGTTTAGAATTAAATAACTGATGCATCACTAAATGAATAAATATAACTATACATGAAACAATGAATCATAAATACTTCAATGAAAAGACAATCTCTACTTTGATTTGTGTGACAGTTCATGGCCACAATGTTGTCTAGGCAACAATGGCCACTTCCGCTTCTTGTTTGTATTTCCCAGTGCGTGCATACTGTATTGCTGCACACTAAAATACTTTTTCATAACAAAACTCTACATACTTTTAGTGCATACTATAGAAAGGCGAATTGGGACAAAGCACATGTTTAATAGCTAAAGGGACAAACATAAAATTTCTCTCATCATTTATGTATTCCCAATCAATCCTGTTTGCAAGTCTTTCTTCAGTGAAACGCCACAGAAGATATTTTGAGAAATGTCTCTGTGGTTTTGTGTTCATACAATGAAAGTCAATGGAGTTCAGTGCTGTTTGATTATCAGCGTACTTCGAAATATCTTCTTCTGTGTTTTACAGAAGAAAGAAACTCATACAGGTTTGACATGACACGAAGGAGAGTAAATGACGAAAGACTTTCCATTATTGGGTGAACTATCCCTTTATATGTCTCCGGTGAATAGACATCTGAATAAGTTTCCCCTCAGTGCTCGCAAAGATGACTCTAGATAATCGATTTCTTTAGATCTCGGCTTCGTTCGACACCAGTGACCCGTTTGGAACGGGTCAGACTCTTCCACCTCTCCAGATCCCTCAGCCCACAGTAGAGACCACCATCATCCCCCCACTGAAGAAGCCGCCTAAATGGGTGCGGAGACCCGTCGGCGCTTCATTCGCCGTGAGTATCATACCGATTATTAATCGATTACTCATTTTCTTTTTACAATGGGTGCATGTTAAAACAGGGAGCGTATCGTTCATTCATTGCTTCATTAACATGGCAGATGAAAAAAGATAAAAGGCAGTGATTCATATGATTGCAGCATCTCTTTACAGCTCATTTTGTGACATTTCGTTTGTTATACTGAATCTTAAATGTTAAATAATCTGCGTCGATACAGATTTAAAACTTAATATACAGATTTGTGGCTCTTCATTTCATTTTTTTATTCACCATTGTAATGTGATGTTTAGTGAGTGTTTTTAGAAATATCTATAAGATTTGTATTAAATCTATAATCATGTACTCGAAAATCGAATCGAGAGCTTGTGAATTCGAATCGAATCAATCGCTTGTGAATCGATACCCAGCCTCTAGTTCCACGCGTCTCATACGTCTGGAATGAGTTCTGATGTTCCTCTTGTCTCTCTTCAGTTTGGTGGAAAACTAATAACGTTTGAGAACCCAAAGCAGCAGCAGCAGTCGTCTCAGCCGCTCGCTCGGCAAGTGTGCGTCAGTCAGGTGACCACGGAAACAGAGTTTCTGGAGCGCTCGGCCGAACTGCAGGCCACTCTACAGTCGGGATCTTTCTCCAGCTACTGTCAGAAGAAGATGACGAGCGCGCCTTCAGACGCTGAGCAAGACGTCTGGAGATTCCTCAGGGTGCGTGTTTACATCTAATACTGCATGTGAAATGTTTGTTGATGTGTTGAAAGGTATTTTCTGCGTTTGTCAACAGGTGAATTTTGAAGACGACGCTCGTGTGAAGTTCTTGAAGCTGTTGGGGTTCAGTAAAGACGAGCTGCAGAAGAAGGTGCAGTGACTTCTGTTTATCCTAACATGACGAGAGGCGGTTTAAATGTGCGACTGTAATGATGCGTGTGTGTTTTCTTCAGATCTCTGCGTGTCTGGGGCGAAGCCTGCAGCCCAACGGTTTAGATGTCAACGCTCTGGCCGAAAAGATGCAGACTCTCTCCGATCAGGTCTGTTCTGACGCGCGTCACGCCCTCCTGTTCTCTCCCAGTCATTAAAGATGATGTTATTGCCTCTCTCGTCCAATCAGATGGCAGATGAGCCGGCCGTCGCAGGCAGCGATTCCCAAGCGGATTTCTTCTCTCAGCTCCCGAAGAAAGAGAAGGAATCGTATCGGATCCCCGTGTCCTCAGGTGAGCGCTCAACACACAAACCCTTCTGGATGAACTTTCAGCCGTTTGTTTAGCGTGAACGCTGATGTCGCGTGTCGTGTGTAGACACGGACGGTTTGATCAGTCAGGCTCTGCTGGTGGGCAACTTCGAGGGGGCCGTGGATCTGTGTTTGAATGACGGCCGTTTCGCCGAGGCCATCCTCCTGTCAATCAGCGGAGGGGAGGAGCTACTGAAGAAGACCCAGCAGCAGTACCTCGACCGACACGCCAACAGCATCTCCATGGTAACAGCAGACAGCATGTCAGAAGTAACACACCGACAGTGTCACGTGATGGAGACATGTGAGTTACAGATGTGTTGTGTGTTCAGTTGATCACGTCGGTGGTGACGCAGAACTGGCGTGATATCGTTCAGAGCTGTGAGCTGGACAACTGGAAGGAGGCATTAGCAGCCCTGCTAACATATGCTAACCCCGAAGAGTTCGCTCCTCTGTGCGGTGAGATGACGAGAGTTCAGTTTGTGTGACTTGAAACACGGCTCGTCCAATCAGATTAAAGAGCGTGTGTGTGTTTGTGTGTGTGTGTAGATACGCTTGGCTCTCGTCTGGAGGCTGAAGGAACCGAGAAGACGTGTCTGCAGGCGTGTCTGTGTTATATCTGCTCCGGTAACATTGAGCGTCTGGTGGAGTGTTGGACGTTACAGAGAGATTGTTCCTCTCCTCTCACGCTTGAGGTCTCTTACATGCACATTCATGCCTGTTTCGATTCATGCGTGATGATGTCATATCATGCGTCTGTGTTCACGTGTGTTCAGGATCTGGTGGAGAAGGTGATGATCTTGCGTAAGTCGATCGAGCGTTCGCGCAGCGGTGAGGTTTGTGTTCAGAGCTCAGCGCTGACGGAGAAACTCATCCAGTACTCCAGCATTCTGGCATCACAGGGCAGTTTGAGCGCCGCGCTCGGCTACCTGCCCGACACCTCCGATCAGGTATAAAACACACACACACCACAAAAGAAATGTTCAGTGACAAGAAACAACTATACCATTATCATCAAAACATCTGCCCAAAACACACTGCTTTGTTTTACACACACAAAACAACACACTTTTGTTTGTGTATATTTATATGTTTAGTGTGGTTGTGTGTGTTTGTGTTCCAGCCTGGTGTTAGGATGTTGAGAGACCGACTGTCTCATGCTAAGGGTGAGAGACTGCACAGACAACAACAACCATCAGCACCAGCAGGAGGAGCCAAACCATCAGTCATCACAAACACACAAACACCATCAGCAGCCATGACACACACACAGGTGAGACTCCTCACACACACACACACACACACATTGTTGAGGCTCACACACACACCATCAGCAGCTATGACACACACAAAAGTGAGAGTCACACACACACACACACACACTGTTGAGCCTCACACACACACACACACACACACACACAGGTGAAGCTCACACACACCATCAGCAGCCACAACACACAAATACACACAATGTGTGTACTGCTGGCCTGCTCCCGGCACTGTTCCACAGATCTATTAAACTCCCTTTCCATCAGTTGTTTGCTAAACCAATATATTGCTTTTTGTGTGTTTTTGAAAGTTGGGATGTAATAGGAATGTTCACGAATGTTCAAATATTCGATCTGCAATAACTATTCAAAAATATCAAAATGCTTTATGAATATTTTTCATAAGAATAAAAACTGTGTTACCACTACAGAAAACCTTACAGTTGTCACTTCTTATTTAATGCATCTTCAATTCATCTGTATGATTTTATAATAATAAAAAAAGAAAATATAAAAAACAATTTTATGTGTTCCCTTAATCCAGATTTCAAGCTAGTTTAATTATTTTAAGTTTACTCACCGGATGCCCGTATCGTGTGTTATGCTCGGCTCACAATTAAAATGTTTAAAAACTGGTGAGACATAGAGTTTGTTAACATTACTTACATTAGGTATGAAAATATCAACGTAATATAAGATGATAACAATAATTAATGTATTACTATAACTTGTTTTCGGAGCTGTTGTTCTTGGTAAATTCAAGCCCTTTACTTTATGTATTGTCAACATTATAAACAATAAAGCCAGATATTCTTGTCAGATGGGTTCTCTTCCATGTCAGAATATGATCATCAGACAAACTTATATAAGGCTCTGCACCTCCTCAAAACTCTGCGAGCTGCCATGTAGTGCAAATTGTCAACAAACACTTGTCCTCACTCCATAATGCACAGCGCAGCAGACTACCACAACTGGATTAGTTCACAAAAGCTTTCTTGTAGTTCAGTGGTAAGAGCATTGTGTTAACAATGCAAGGTTGTGGGTTCTATCCCAGGGAATTGTATATACCTATGTAAAATGTATAGGATAAAGCAATGTAAGTCGAATCACGTTCTCACCACAAACGAACCGCTCCAGGATTCGTTTGAAAGCGTACCCACCTTTTCAAGGTCTCGGTACGCTTATTTTGTCCACTTTTGATGCGCACTCAAGTGGATGGCTGCATTCACACCTGCCAAACGAACCACACCAAGAAGAAAAACTCACACAATGTCAGTGCAATGACACACACACACACATAGATGAGATACACACCTTCAGTAACCACAACACACAAATACACACATACCTTTAGCAGCCATAACACATACTCAGATGAGTCACACCATCATCATCCAGGACACACACACACCTCTTTATCAGCCAAACACACACACTGATGTCTGGACTCATCGTCCATGTGTGCTCCAGTTGTTCAGGGGTTATGTGTACTTATCAGGGACTTTGATATAAATCTATGATGATTATATGATCATGCTGACAGTTTATTTGCTCTCTGATGGCCTTGTGCAATTTAAGCTGCAGCTGGTGTATAGTGTGTGTTCTGTTGACATGAGGTCATCTCCCTCTGAACGCTTCAGATTTACAGTGTACACAAATCATGCATCATCACATCTGCACAACCGGAACCTTTAATCTCTATATTCATCCGCGTGTTTAAATCAACACAATCATGTTTGTCTTAATGATGTTTTATCAAACAAGTCGTGTTTTCTAGTAAATCTGTTGGGTTATAGCAGTGAAGTGTTCTGTGTGTTTTCTCTTATTTGTATGTAATCGTGTTACGTTGTGTCTCGTGTCCAGGGGCAGTTCACCCCCTCAGTGCCTCCTCAGATGCCCCCTCACCGTCTCTTCACACCACAGCAGATTCCTGATTCTGGAGTGCCGCGCCCGACTCAAAGAACAGCGTACCTACAACACCCCGCCACAGCGCCAGGTACCCATCAGTGACCAATCGGCAAAATGATCATCTGTCCATCACGCAGTTCCATTTCAAACTTCATACATTTGTCTTCATAATCTTGGACTTGCAGGTTTCCCCCCCTCTCAGCCGTTCCCACCTCAGTCGGGGCCTCTAGGAGCTCCTGGTGGTTTCATGTCGGGCCCACCGATGCCCCCCTCCAGTCTGGCAGGCCCCTCTGCACCCCCCTCCTCTCCACCGGGACCCCTTATGCCAGGCGGCATCCCGATGAGAGGCGCCCCACCACCTCCAGGATTCTTATCTCCCACCTCTCTACCGGGAGGAGCGCCCGTGTTTCCAGCAGCGCCGCACTCGCATGGACCCGCCCCCCCTCCCAGCGGCACATATGCAGCTTTAGGCTCGGGGTATCCACAGGGGGGTCCGGGCGCTCCGGGGGCTAAGAGCTTCAGCTCTGCTGGTGTCCATCCTCCACCCACAGGTAAAACACACACAAATACACACACTACACTACATATTCCTCATAAATGGACACATGAAAATGAATATAAAGTCATTATTTGATGTTCTATAAAGAGGCATCACTTCTCCATTCATTGGGTATTATTGCTTCAGGATTGTATCTATACCACACTTCCATAATGCCACTAAAACAGGAGTACTCCACCCGTCTTAATATCATCTGTGTTTACTACCATTATGAGTTTAGACGGAATAATCTGATCAAAAAGCTCTGTTTACATGCTCCGTTGTTAATCAGAGTATTGTCTTAATCCTGTTTATATCTGATTATTGTTGTCCATGTAAACGTGGTCACAGAGATTAGGTAGGTGACAGGAAGTGTGGGTGCGTGTTTGGTTTACGAGGGCTTTGCCTTGGCACGATAGTTTTTATATATTGAGGCTGTCAAGATTTCTTTATTAGATTAAGTCAAATATCATTTAAAAGGTTAATTAAGCTGGTTGAATGTCGGGCAGCTTGATGAGATAAACCTCATCCTCATAATGTTTATCAGCTTTTATACAAGCCTGTTGTTTTAAGGATAAGCTCTCAAATTCAGCTTGTGGCCGTCCGTATGCTCTCAGAGAGGGTGAAATCATCTGTAAATGACTGAACGCTGATGCTGTGTGTGGATTTACATGACATGATAATGGCTCCAAAATAGACAAACACTTCTCAAACTGCTCATTTTACGGAGCTTTTCACGCAGATATGAATGTGATTGTAAGCGGTATTGTTTTCAATGACATGTGATGAATGTGACCTCATTGCACATTATTTCGATAAACGTCGTGCGTGTCTGAATACTTTCTCTGTCTCAGGTGTTCAGGACGGGTGGAACGACCCTCCAGCGTTACGCACAGCTTCACGGAAGCAGAAGGTGATTTGTGTTTGTCAGCGTCATCAACTTTCCATCAATGTCTTAAATCAGTCTTCATGTCTCGTGGGCTTTCATATGATTTGCTGTAGTTGAATGCTGTTTAAATGAGCAGATGCCACAGAGTGTGTGTGTGTGTTATACAGCTAGCAGAGAACTACACCCCTCCTGTCCCCATCACGACACCCGTCATGGGTTTTCCTGTTGAAGCTCCTGTAGTTCAGGAGAGATTTCAGGTGCCGCCCGGAGCTCCTCAGGAGCCCAGCATACAGGTGACACAACACCTCGCTCGGTCATGTGATCTCACCCCGGAGTCTCACCGTATATGATGGATGTGTATATGTGTGTGTGCGTTTCAGTCTCTGCGTCAGCTTCCGGCCGAGCGTGTGGACCAGAAAGAGATTCCTGCAGAACACGTGATCCTGAAGAACACCTTCAGCAGTCTGGTGCAGCGCTGTCAGCTGTCGGCCACAGATGCGGTAAATCTCACCCTTAACACCCATCAGAGAATCATCTCTAACTTGAAACAGTTCACACATGACAATCTTATGAGCAACACGTTGACACAGTGATGAGTGCTGGAAAATAGTTCCTGTGTCATGTCTGCAGTAAGAGCAGCCAGCTTTATTCACCTTTAACACATTTAAAATGCTCCTAATAGAGTCTGTGACACGTTATCCTCTTCATGCAATATCTCTTGCTTCATTCACCGTCTGATGCGTTACACAAAACTGTCACAATGTTTGTCTGGCGAGCTTTTATCTGAGTGACTTCTTCCAGCTTCTGTTAACACACTTGATGCAATAAGATAAAGTTTATCTGTGCATTTGGCAAAGACCTTCACAATGGTGCCACCAAAAGCAGTCAAAGGTCTGACTACACCAGACACGCACACACATACAGTTCAGGGGTCTCATTTATAAGCGCTCCTTACACACGTGTCTGGACTTATAAAACTGAACGTGCACACATTTAAGACCATGCGTGAGCACTCTTTGTTGTGTGGGTGAAGCAATGACATTAACAAAATAATCTGAAACTCTGTTTTCACTTTGATATGTTTATTTATCAAATATAGCACTCTCAATAATAGACTAGACGCAACTCAAATGACATCTGAAAGTCCATTTCTAGAGCATGCGCTGCTTACAAACACTTTCCTGTGGCCTGTTGTGTTTTAATGTTTAAATGACAGTGAGACGTGTGAGGTGCATTATAATTCCTCCCTCAAATAAGATCAGAACTCCTGTTCTGAGAAAATGTTTCTAGAGAGAACAATAATTAAGAGAAAAATGACTTTGATGTGATTGTGGAAACTGCTGGATCCGTATTTTTTATGTCTTGTACCGTCACTGTATTACCGTCCGGTAATATGGAAATTATATGAAGATGACATTATGAATAGTTATTACACTACTCGTTGGAATGCTTGATTCTGATTGGTCAGTCGTGACATTTGCAGGTTCGTTATTTCCAGATAACAACCGCTCAAAACTAATAACACACGGTAACCGGGATTCAGCAAATCAATTTTTATACTTTTTTTACAAATTAAATTTAAATATGTCTTTTAGTAACGTACATGACATTATATTTACAAATGTTTAAACCAAATTGCCTGTTTGTAACTTTGAACGTCGTTTGTTACCTTGAAAACTGAAAGTAAACGGCTTTTCATCACAGAACGTCTGCATTCGGTTAAATGAGCTAATCAAATATTTCAAATTCACATTTCATCTCCAGTTATTTTCTCATGTGGCAAGTAGCTGTGTAATAAGCGGGATAATGTACAAGCACCCGGCTGTTATCGCTAAATAAGCCCCTTCAGTGTTATACAAGACCCTCTGCTTTACGTCCTGATCACAGTGTCGGGGATTGTTTCTGCCATAACAACCGGCTGCCTGTACATTATACCAAACATAAACTAGGCATCTTAAGCTCCATATTTGGTTATATCAGGGAGCAGATGACGTGGAGAAACACACACACACTTCTCCTTTGCGCAGGTTTTTTTTATTTATCTATACGTTTGTGTGTACGCAACATCTCTCTTTTGTACGTGCGCACACTTAATGGTGATTGACTTGTTTTTTTTATTTTCTCCTGCAGCAAACAAAGAGAAAACTAGAGGATGCCTGTAAGCGTCTGGAGAACCTTTATGACAAACTGAGAGATCAGACGGTACGTTTGAGTTTAACTTCCCTCTTCGCACAGCTCAGAGATTCAGTGTATAACACCCGACCTGTTTTTTACCCATCAGCTATCGTCCAGCATCCTCGCCGGCCTGCACGAGATCGCCCGCTGCGTCGCCGCCCGTAACTATCCTCAGGGACTGGAGGTCCACACGCAGGTGGTGAGCAGCAGTAACTTCAGCGAGATCTCTGCGTTCATGCCCGTTCTTAAAATGCTCATGACCATCGCCAACAAACTGGCCGTCTGACACCGACAGCATCATCGTCACTCCTGCGTCAAACACAAGCGTTTGTGACGGACTGTTTGTGTGTTTCGTGATGTTGTTTATCTTCTGTAAGAATGAATACACCCTTAATCTCTGACTGTAGATCGCTGGTACACTTCTGATGTGTTTGCCGTTTTCTTTCATTCAAAAAACCAAGTGGAATGAATTCATTGCTTCATGAAATCAGTCTGACATTGAACTGGTTTTATGAAGGGTTTGTGCTGATGTTTGATGAATGCGGCCTGATGTTTTTGTGGTGCAGAACTTGCTCTGGTCTCAGAGAGATGCTGTCTATAGTTCAGTCATGACTGATGTAAGTGGACGAGGTTCATGTTTGAGTGACCGATAAATTCAACATTTTATTGTGGTGAAGATCTTAAGGAGGTTTGGTGTTTGTCAGGTCATCTGATGGATTGGTTTGTTCTGAAAACACTCCAGATGTTCTCTCATACAGATCTTAAAACGCTTTCGAGACTTATGAGTGTGTGAATGACTGTCATGAATTGTGCCGCTTATATTTCACTCCAAAATCCAAAAAAAGATATAATGCCTTTCATTTTGCATGAAGAAAATTAAACCTATTTTTAGAGTCATTGCGATCTTTTGACTTTCTTTACATGACTGACAACCCCCTCACCACCTTCCAAACTTGTCAGTGATAAAAATAAGTTAAAAAACAAAAACAAGCATTAAGACACTTCACCAGAAGCAGGATATATTCATATTTATTTGTTCAGCATTATTTTGAGAAGTCATGTTCTAGAAATAGGTTTTGTTTTTGTAATAAATCAGATTTTAGGGTGAAATATGTCCATGCTGTAACCGGAGAAGACTGAATGTAAGTGAATGTGCAAATCTTTGCTCTTTTATAAACTCATGCTCTTCTTCTAGAAACCTCCACATCCGTCGACTGTTTGTATCCGTCATGAATCTGATTCATTCTGAAAAAATGTTTATATTCAGAGCTGCTTTCATTAACCTTGAATGTTTCACAGCCTTCAATTCACTGCTTGAATCCAAATCTGTGCTGAAAGATTTATGAAACAATTTCATCATGCTCACAGAATGATATCTGAATAAAATTCACCTTGATGCCCAAAGTCAACATGAAACCACATTAGCAACACGTTATTTGAATAAACTGATGTATTTCTGAGACTGCATTAAACAGAATTGAATTCATTTTGGGAGATTTGATGGACCGGTATCTCTTTGCTGTTCGGATTGGTTATAAGAAATATCAGTGATGTCATCTGAAAAAATCATATTAGAGAGAGAAGTTATGTTTTCATGAAAATAAACATTTTTATTCTTTGGACTAAAGCGCACTGATAAATCATTCACATTAGATGTGTGCTTTACAAACATATATGCATCAATATTGAATTCATGTTGACTTTAAATGTTCATGGCATGTGAACACACAGAACAGGAGTGAGGTGCATCCGGATTCTGACCCATTTAGGTCAAAGGTCATGATGTTTTAGATCTCTAAAGATTTGTAGTCAGAAAGCGTCTAGCCATGACAAATCAGCTAATGATTTACATTTCCACACTAGGAATCTCTTTACGAGTTTTTTTTTATATTTGAATAAACTTTGGGGAAAAGAAATACAGCCAATCATCATGCATTCATTCTTAAAACACTGACTGATGTGCACGAGTTTATCCTCTAGAGGGCGCGCACGAGCGTTTTCTGTTGATGACATAACATGAAATAACAGTTTCACATTTCTCTTTAACTCTTTCAACAGTGTTTCTTAAATATCTTACACTCAAATTATCCTTCTTATATTTTCCCAAGTTAATTAAACATTAGCGGGAGATAAAGAAAATCTGTCATCCGTCTAGTCTGTGAATAAACTCGACAGGAAATGAACCTGTTTACACGTCACGTAGGGATGATTTATATCGCTTTATTTGGGTCGTGTTTAAATTTAAATATTAGCAGATAATGACTTCTGTATATAAAACGAAAGGTTTTATTTGAGACATACGCATCAATTTTCAGGACAAACCGAACACATGACAGTCTCAGCGTTTGAGAGCCGCTCGCTGATTGGTCCACACGAGTCATACGGCGCAGCTGATTGGCTCGCGCTGGTCTGCTGTTGAAATTCCCGGGATGTCTTTTGACCTCGCGATAGTGTGACGCATCCGTGTGCGAGGTGTTATATAGCTCGACGTTGCGTCACTGATTTATGTAACGAGTTCAAACATGTTATACTTTCCAGAAAGTTCGATTGTTCTCATAACAGTTGCGGTTGCATTTCGATCTGTTTAATCTTTATTTGAAGAGTTTTGAAGATCTCATGTTATCATGCTTTATTGTGTTAGTTAGCTGCATTTTTTAAGTTATAATGGCTTAAAACAAAGCAAATCAACCGCACTTTGGTTGTTATTAATTGTCATCCAGAATAAAAAAACATGATTTAAAACATATTTTTTTAAACCGAGTTCTTGTTTGAAAGCGAACTGTTCATTTGTTGAAATGTAAGTGCGTGTTCATTGACTGATGCTGCGCTCGTCAAACACGTGTTTAATAAAAGCAGCTGTAGAACTGACATTCTCTGCTTTAATATTCTAGATGTTTGTTTTGTTTAGTGAAATTCACTTCTTTGAGATAAATGTTTGTAATAAACAGACAAAACGTGGCGAAAAGTTCTTCTCTTGCACTTTTATTTTCAGTTTT
This sequence comes from Triplophysa dalaica, assembly GCF_015846415.1. Lineage (NCBI taxonomy): Eukaryota > Metazoa > Chordata > Actinopteri > Cypriniformes > Nemacheilidae > Triplophysa > Triplophysa dalaica. The sequence continues at coordinate 22,160,040 of NC_079558.1, forward strand.
TATGAAACAAAAGTTTATTCACTACCACAGGCTGTTATCACAGAAACATCACATTAGTTTTCAAAAGTAAGGGCTTGAGCCTCCTACAGCATGAGAAATACCACAAACGTCTCTGAATTAGAAGTGTCCGAGTGAAAACAAGGCGGTCACACCTGAATTTAGCCTGTGTGAGAGTCACAAACTCAATATAGAAACAATTAGAATTCAAATAAGTGCTGAACTATTGAAACACAAGCAACCTGTCGAAAGGATCAGTAGCTTTAATAATAGAAACACACAGGTGAACGGCTGGTCCAGTTCACACTATGCATGCGACACCATCGGTTTTGGCATCAGAACACACCGCATTATTATCATCCATCTATGAATGTATTTGACAGACACATCTGTCTCTATTATAGGCATTAGAAAGCAGAGTTTTGTAATAACACAGCATGCATTCACTAGCGCTGGAATCCATAACTACAAGATGAAAATCAAAAGAAAGAACTCAAAAACAAGGATTTTCTACTCAATTAAATTCAAATGCAAACAAAACCGTTTACAGTACTAAACACTACAGAATCATCCAAAAACACACTTACTAACATCTCGTTCTGATCTTTCCAAGACCTTCGGTGTCTTCTTGAAAGAGTTTATCAATGAATTTGCGGCGCGTGTTCGTCAATAAATTCATTCGAAGCCCTTTCAGAAATTACAAACTCGTCCGTTATCAAACGCTCAAAAATCATCACATGGATTTAACTCTCGGAATCCTCTTCCAAAACTCGAAAGAACTTACAATTTGTGCAATCATCACGACAGTAAAAAGGTTTGGCAACTTGTGACGCGTCAAAAAGAGGGCGGCATTTGGTCTACTTTAATTTCGATCAAATACAGTAAGGTGCAGAAAGGAAACATCTCTACCGCTCGAATTTCTCCAGCGGTCGCACGATTAAATTTGCTAGGAGGCCAAATACTGTGAGGCGGTCGGCCTGTTTCTTGCGCGTGTGAGAGTCCAGGGACATCGGAAGCTCGAAGCGTCAAAAAAAGAAAAAAAACTGCAGTCGAGAGAAAGCAGAGAATAATTATCAAATGAAGAGCGACACAAACAGATGATCCCGGAATTAAAGCCTCACAGGCTGGACAGGGGCAAACACATTTGGCATTCAGAGTCGGAACCCAGCGGAGGCTTCTTCGCTGTCAAAGCCCATTACAGGCCTGAACCTCCTTTTGTCTTCAGATGGGCGCTTTTTGGGGGGATACACATGTCGAGTTTAGCCGCTCTTATGACTTTTGTCTCCGGTGCGCTGAACCCGCGCCATCACCACCTCTTTGGACACACGCTTCCGTTGACTCGCCAGGCCCAGAAAACACATCAGGTCGATGAAGCAGGTGGTCAGGTTGATCTTCCAGCCGTACTCGCTGGTGGCGTAGTCGTATGGAAACGTGTGGTGGTAATTATGGAAGCCCTCGCCTGAGTAAGGCAGCAAAAGTAGGCATTGTGAAAATACATTCAAGACAACATTTTGTGTGGGGTTTTGTGTAGGCATGTTTACAAGCACTTAAGAGTGAGGTGTGTGTGTGTGTGTGTGTCGACGCACCTATAGCGCTGAAGGTGACGAATCGGTTCTCTCTGGGATTGATGGTGCTGTCATACGGCCGGTTCCCCCACATGTGTGCAGCGCTGTTCACCAGCCACGTTGCATTTAACGCCAGCATGTATCTGAGGATGGCGGGGACGAAATATGCCACCCACAGCGACTCGCCCCACAGGCAACACGGCACGGCCATCGGGACGACAAAACACATCAGCAGCACCAGAGGTTTGTAGTATCTGACACAGAAGAGAGAACCTTCAGACACACACTCGCTCGTCCGTTCGGCTCACGACGCTCATACGCCACTGACCTCCTCTGGAACATCACCACTTCGTCTGTCTTCAGATCGCCGAGCTCCAGCTTGCGTCCCTTCTCGATGACGTCTGGATGCTTCCGTACCAGCAGCCAGCCGATGTGAGAGAAGAAAAAGCCCCGTAACGCGTTGTGAGGGTCGGCGTCCGTCTCGGAGAACTTGTGATGAACGCGATGATCGCGAGCCCACTCGTAGATGTCGTTCTAGGGCGGGAGATGAGAGCGTTGGAGGCACAGACGCGTCTACAAACTAAAGCCTGAAATACGTCGCAAGACTTGGCTCAGATTTTCAGTCTGGACTGCAGATTTGAGCAGTCAGTGTGTTTCTATCTGATACTTTCCAAAAGTCTGCAAGTGTGTGCTTCTCGTCTCACATTTCTAATAGTCTTGTAGTGTATTTCAGCCATAACTCACCTAGAATTACGACAAACACAAATTGCGCCTGTATGCATTTCTACAGTTTCCGTATCAGTAGAGCAGCGTGAAGTTTAGATAAGTTTAGGCTTCAGTACCTGGAAGGCCATGGAGTTGCATGTGACCAGAAAGAGGCGGAGAGGTAAAGATGCTTTGTAGGATCTGTGACTCCAGAGTCTGTGTGCACCTGCCGTGATGCCCAGAGCGCTCAACACAAAACAAAGCAGCGCTGGAGGAAACACAGCAGATTAGTGGACGCCAACAATCATTTTGTTTTCAATCCATTTACATGTGAAACAAGGCAGCAGAATTTCCTCCATTCAAACAACCACCGACTTGAGTTTGATCTCAAACGAGGTCGCACTCAATTATGGGTAATGACAACGTGCATGGTTTGATATTTACCCCACAGTAGTGTGAGCGGTTGTGCAGACGGAATGAGGAAGATTCCGTACAGAGCTCCGGTGTGCAGTAAAGTCATGAGGATGACGTTTCTCCACACTATAGACATGGGAGGCTTCGGGCCCGCTTTCTCCTCATACGTGTGGTCGAAAACATCCTCCACCGAGTCCGGCTCCGAGCGCCCGACTGCACGTGACGTGACTTCTGTGTCTGACATGGCGATCACTGCAACACACACACACACACAACAGAGACACACACTTGTTGTTTTAACGCATTCATCGGGTCACGGTGACTGTACCATCAGCGGGTCACACTGGATCAACACCTCAGAAACATCAGTCAATACGCGTCACCACGCAGTTAGATTTAGTCGAAGAAAACACTCACCCGGGGTCTCCAGTGCAGCGGCGGTGGGTTTAGATTCACGGAAGAGGCGAAGAAAAGTGCGCGTTTCCCAGAGACAGAGGAACGAGTTAAAGCGCAAACTCCGCACGCACGCAGACGCCGATGCTGGTGATGCGCTGTGCTCTCGCGCTGAACGGCAGTAATATCGTGTTGGGATTGGCCAAAGAGTTTGATGCCACCTCACTGCGGAGCTGTTATTGGCTAGTGTTCATCTGATGTTCGCCAGCATCCGAATACCCGAATCTCGCCGAACCTCACCGGTGCTCACCAGTCCTTTATACTGGAAACACACCCCATCTGCGAGGAGGAGGATCTGCCCGACGACCAATCACGAGCTCTCAACAGCGTTTCTTCATCTCACAAATATCGCAGATATAAAAATATGCGACGATTATTAATTATAACGATATGATTTTCATGCGTGTTCCGCAAATCGCTCGAAATGACTTAGATGTATTGTGGGTTATTAAATGTTTATTCAAAACGTGCATTTTAAAATTACTTTAGAACACCAGAACCACGCAATAGTGAATGAAAATGAACGTTCGTGTACGTTAAAGTTTAGCAAGTGACGTATTCGCGACGAAAGACACATTATTGTCTGGGATTAAGAACCCAAACTTGACAATGTCTCATGAGAATGTCGGTCATGCAATAATCTGGTGAAGTCCTGCAAATGCATCATAGATCATTCCAGAAGGAATCTGCCACATTACACAATTTAATGGTCATCAGTTTCAAAAACCAACTTGCATAAGTGGACTGTTTCATCAAAAAGACATTTTTAGTTGTTAACAACATTTTCAGACACAACACATCCGCATGTACAGAAGCTGTCATACATCTCTTCCCACATTCATTCTCTCAGATTTATGAGAAATTCCTCGGATGTCTAATACAGAAGACACTGACACTGAATCATACATGCAGTTTTTTTTCTGATAAACTTTTATTTTTTTCTGATCTTTGTATTTTATTTTGTTTTATTTCTACAATAGAATATCTACAGGATGTTGTAAATGACCTTTATTTACCTTCAAAACATAATGACCATGCACAGTGTGGTAATGCTTGTATATTATAAAACAAACATGCACCAATTTAGATGCTGTCAGAGATTGTTTAAAGCAAACAACCTCAAATTATTTCACTTGTCATATAATGAAACAAAGAATTTCGTGTTTATGGTATGATACAGAACTCCACATCATCAAACCTTTGAAGGTAATAAAGATTCTATATCACAGAGAAACAATTAACTTCTGATCATAAAGATGTTTCCCCTCATGAAAGGAAATGTTTCGGACTTTCTGCATCTGTCATATTAACATTACCAGTGTAAGAATTTCTCTTACATATTTCGACATATATGTCCTTTCACAGAATTAAGTTTAATTTAAAATTGTCTGCATCATCCTGTTGAATACTTTGACATCTATCATCATGTTTCAGACTTAATTAAATAATTGTACTCAAATATTAAATAATTGGCATGTGTCAGTCCATTCTGTGCCACAGGTTACCTCATGACAGCTGATATAAAGAGAATGATACTGTTACATGCGCCTGATTTAGGTCAGATCATCTGATTCTGATCAATAAGGATGTTGAAATGAATGACATAATTCGGACCTTTGCTCTCATCTCTCCACCAGGTACTGTAGATGCTTGTAAAGTTTTGTACAGATGTCACTGATTACATAAACACTCATAAAAAAGTGAAGAGTGACATACTTCTGAAGGACAATCCGATTTCATTGCTATTAAACCAAGCAAAATCTTATTGTAATGTTTAAATATGTCGGGAGAATTTATTAAAATATCGAATGTTTTTTATATCTGATGTACAAATCTATTCCATTTTAATGTGAAAAAGTCGACGAAATACTGTAATGCAAACTGATTACACACAGAATTACATCATGACATGTCAACAGTATCACGAGTTCGTTTGTTCTCAAGTGATCTATAGCGCCATCTTGTGTGTTTTATTTAAACAAACGACGACACAAAACTCTTTCAAATGAAATGTAAAAAATCGCCGTGTCGTCTGATGCATGTTGTTTTGTGATCACATGTTTACGCTCCATTATGCGTCATGAAACATATGATCACAAAATGCATGTTTACTTATTTATTGCATATATGGAATTAAGTAAGTATATAATGAGAAGATTTCACAAAGCAGTTTTTATTTTTTTTGCATAATTTCTCAACTATATCATTGCAGTCATTGGAGTTAAACTTTTTGTATTTTTAATAATAGCATATAAACAAGTTTACATACAAAAAAAAAGGCATTGAATAAACAATATTAACAATTTATAATTTTCATTGGAGTGAAAAGATCCCGTTAGGCGTGTTAAGGACACGTCATCATTCATCGCCTCATGTCTGTGAGTAGAAACCAGAAACTGCTGGAGAAGACGAACATCAAAGTGTTACTGACTTGGGCGGAGCTACTGGCCCGGAAGTTGCTTTATAATTTGCCAGTTATGCTCTAATTACTAAACAATCGTATTTATTTAAAATCATATATAACATATGATATTATAAGCTTATTGAGTATTTATATTATGTTTGACAAAAGTATAAAATAACTACCAGGCCAGTAATAACTGCATTGAAAATAGTAAGTATTTAAAATATTAGGTTAAAATAATAATTAAAACATAATTGATGCACAATCAAACTATACCCTCAACATATAAGATATATATTATAATAACAATACTAATTGTAAATAATTGTGTTCCTGTATGTGTCTTATGTTTGTTAGATTGTTGGTCTGTTGTGTTTTTATTGTACATCCTAGTTTAGAGTCCTTTTTTACAAACTGTATTGCAATTGATATATTGTTGTGTAAATATGTCATTTAACTCTCTTTTAGGGTGACTTTTACAATCTGTCTAGGGACTCCAGGTGAAAAATAGCCCGTTGACTAACTCTGGCATATTGACAGAAATGTTTATTAATATGCTTTTTCACCCTGTAAAAAAATACAAATAGCAACGCTCTTATGTAAAGTCTTGATTGTGTTTATAATACTTTACTGTCATTGGGTTGTGTTATAATCTAATTTTTTTGAGAAATTAATAATATTTATCATATGAAGATCTCTGCTGTGGATTTCCAATTGTCAGATAGTAATCCTTAAAATTATGCATTTGAATGACTGTCTACATACAATAATGCAAACCACGCCGTGAGATTTGAATGAGTCCATTGCGACGAATCAGCGGGTTGGGCCGCCGCGCGCCCCCGGAGGAAGAGCTCGTGCTCGTCTCGTAGCAAACGCTCTACGGTTATCCTCTGTCCGCATTCGCTCCTCTATGGTGCCGTCTCTGGGTATTTATTTCATTATTCGGCGTTTTTAAGTTTGTCAGGATGGAAGTGAACAAGGATGAAGCGGAGAGGTGCATCGAGATCGCGCTCGGTGCGCTGCAGAGCGCGCAGCAGGAGAGAGCGCGCCGGTTCCTGGAGAAAGCGCAGCGTCTTTTCCCGACGCGCAAAGCGCAGGGTGAGCGCACTGAACCCGGGCTCGCACAGGCCCTCTATCCCTCTGCTGGAGCTTAACTCAAGCGCATTATGCTTATATTTACTGTGCATTTACGTATGTATAGAGAATCAGATAAAGTGTTTTGTGTTTGGAGACCTGAAATCTGTCCTGTCCTCACAAATGAGCGGTACAGTTATATAAACACACATCTATCATGTGTGTGCTTCACTGCTGATGTAACTCTTGTGTCACATCACATTATTTTAATGTTCCCGTGATGCCTAATTGTAGCTCAATAAATGCATTGCGTTAGCAACACAAACGTCATGGGTTCAATTCCCAGAGAGCACACAAACGCAAATCATGTCAATCTTGAATGCACTGTGTGTTGTTTCAGATGAAAATGTGAATATGATGCTGTCTGTATATTGAGATGTTATATATTGTGACACACTTTATTTTCTTAGAGTTGCTGGAGAGTCTGAACAGATCTCAGAACGGCTCTAATGAGGCTGCTGATGGCACAGGAACACGTCAGCGCTGTTCTGGGGTTAGCAGTAACGGCACAGCCCCTGGAGACAAGAGATCAGACTCCAAATCTTACACACCTGAGCAGGCCGATGCTGTCCGAAGGTACGAGCTGTGATTCATCTTCAGTGTGCATCGTTCGTTGTCCCTCAGGATGTTTGATCACAGAATATAAAAGAGTTTGGTTACAAAATGAGAACTCTGTTTTTAAAACTTTTAAAAAATGATGTTTTTATGATGTTATCATGTTTTAATTGTGTTGGTTAGCTGTATTTTTTGAGTTATTATGACTTTAATCAACACAAACCACCTGCAGTTTGATTGAAATGAATTGGAATTCACAATAAAAAACATGATTTTAGAAAATGTTAAAAAGACAGTTATCTCATTCTGGAACAAACTCTTGATTTGTAGTCTCAGGTTTGATTCAAAAAGCATTATATAGACTTGATTCATGTTCCCTGTGAATTCCACATTAAAGTGAAGTTAGTTTCTTGCAAAAATGACTGTGAGCATTTTATTTACTCTTTTTCTTATTCTCTATTAGATGTGTAGAGTTAAATGTGACTTTCTTGATCTTTTGAAATAAAGAGTTCATTGTACTATAAAAGCACATTAACTTTCAAAACTGAAAAATCTTTATCTCCAGTCTAAACACACTGTATTGAAAATGCTTGTAATAGACAAAACCATTGTTTTGGAAAACTAAAAAAATAGTGAATAATAAAAATGATCCTTTTTTTAAGTTTCCCTTGATGTATGACACCTTTCATATCTTAACATGTGATAAATGTCTGAATTGTTCCATGAACATAATGTAGACTCGATCATATCTTATATTGCCGGTTTTTTGAGGTTTTTTTTGTGTGTGTGTCAGAATAAAGCAATGCAAGAACTTCTACGAGACTCTTGGAGTGCAGAAGGAGGCGTCAGAAGACGATCTTAAGAAAGCCTACAGAAAACTGGCGTTAAAGTTTCACCCTGATAAGAATCATGCTCCGGGGGCGACCGAGGCATTTAAAGGTACAGCGCACCTGCAGTCACACTCCACTGTATTTATAAATCATAATTAAGATCGTCGTTTCTTTTATTCTGTTTTTCAACACAATTGTTTTCTTGTGTATCTGGTGACTGTTGTATGTTTGTGTCGTTCTGTTGTAGCCATAGGAAATGCATATGCAGTTTTATCTAATGATGAAAAGAGACGACAGTATGATCGCTTCGGTGAGGAGAGAAGCAGCGCAGGCAGATCCAGCCACACAAACACACACTTTCAGGCCGATATCTCACCTGAAGATCTCTTTAATATGTTCTTCGGAGGCGGATTCCCTACAAGTGAGTGTGTGTGTGTTTGTGTGTTTGTGTATAACTGCATGTGTGAAAATTTTTGGATGGTGAAAAGCAGAAGCAGTTAGAGTCAAAAATAAGATTGTTATTTCCTGACTTGTAGAGGTTTTGGTGGAAGTGTTTTTTAGATTTTAATTAAAGTCATCAGACGTGTCTTAACTCTATCATTATCAGAACTCATGAAGATGTAAATGTGTGTGTTGTTTCCGTCAGGTAATGTTCATATGTACAGTAATGGAAGAATGCGCTACAACCAGCAGCAGGGCGAGGGTGGAGAACACAGAGGGGTGAGAAACAGAAGAACACTTGAGTGTGTGTGTTTGGAAGTTTACAAAGTCATCTTTCCGAGAAACAAATATAGCATCAAGACTTGGGCTTAAAATTAGATTGTAATGTTGTGTTTGGAGAATGTGTGTTTTTGTGAACTCAACTGTAGAGGGCAGCAGAGACACTCTGAACAGATCAGTTATATCCTTCTCTCTCTCTCTCGCTCTCTCTCTCTCTCACTCACTCACTCACTCACTCACTCACTCACTCACTCACTCACTGTGTGTGTGTGTGTGTGTGTGTGTGTGTGTGTTTGTGTGAATGTGTATTTGTGTGTGTGTGTGTGTTTGTGTTTAGGGTGGTCTTGCTCTTCTCATGCAGTTGATGCCCATCCTGATCCTGGTCATTGTATCAGCATTGAGTCAAATGATGGTGACTAACCCCCCCTACAGTCTCAGCTTCAGACCGTAAGTCCTTCACCTCTCTTCTCTACTCTCACATAAAGTGTGTGTAGTTTTAATAACAGATACATGAGATTAAAGTTGTCACAATATAGCAGTACCTTAAGAGACACAATGGTTACAGATTTTAATTGTGATTTGTTGGCCAAAAATATTAGAAATCACAAAAGAAACCAAATTAAAGTTGAATTTGATTATTTATTAATTCAACAAGATTTATACAGATATGATGATGACGCTGTTACAGCAAATTCTTTTGGCCATGAAAACCATGAAGTGAATATCTGATATTGTGATGCCCTATATATCATATATCTGACACTATCAGTGAAGAAGTTATTTTTGATGATTTAGCGTTTTCTACATTAAATCATCCAACATGTTGTAAATAATTACATTAAAAAAATACAAGCGTGATATGTTTAAAAATGCAAAAATTAAATTCATAGTAAAATAAATAAGTAAAATCAAACTTTGATGCTTGTTATCTCAGAATTAGATTTTGAGACTTTAGCCTGGATTTAACAGATTGGATCACATGAAGACGGTATTCCGTCTGGCCAATGGCTAGAATTGATTAAAAATAACATATTAATATATTCTATATGAATATATTTTATTATCGATTAATTGTATTTAATTCAATTAAAACTACTCTGCACGTTTTGATTCGAAGGTTTACTGGAAGGTAAGTTTGGGAAATATAACGTTTGTATGTGTTGTTGCCGCTGAAACCGTCTTTAAATTCACATTAAGATGCAGGATTTTTATTAAACAGGAAACGTATTTTAAAATCTTCAATACACAGATGTCTAATGACATAATCAATTGTACAGTAAACATTTGACCTCCTGACTGTGTGTAGGAGGTGGTGTTTATTACATATTTTGATGATCGTCAGGTTTAGATCCAGTTGTGAACGTTGCTGTCAGTGTAACAAATGTTTTCCTAAATGCGTATATTCATTTATATATGTGTGAGTGTGCTATTGCTTTTCTACAACACTTGATAAAGTGTGTCAATAAAGAAAAAAGTGCTGTTGTGTGTGAATGCGTCAGGACAGATATTCATGTATTGTTTGAGGATTGATCTGCTGATTCTGCATGTGAAGATCTTGTGTTCATCAGATCCGAGCGATCAATCACACTTAACGCTTACACGAGCAGCCGGACCGGACCGGTCGGGTCACAGGTCAACAGCAGAACACGCATGCGGGTCCCGTGTTTCTCTGATCATATCTCTTATCTGTCAGCAGGTGGAGAAAGAGCAGATTGTTTTTACTTTATTCGATTTAAAGATATGCGTTCACTTCTCAGTACAGCAGATTCCATCCGTCAATCACGTGAGATCTCGTCTGATTGGCTGCGTGAAGACTCTCTCGGTGACCTCTCAGCCTTTGACCCCGAATTATTCCTTTTTGAAGTCAAATCATCTGAACGGACAGTCATGATCAGCTGTGTCTTCTCCCACCATGTGCATGAAGCTCCTGACCTCTACACTTTGACCCTGACCTGCTATCACACAAGAACGTTGTGTGTGATTTCATATTTACAGACTAGAATATTGTAGGTACTGTAGCCTGAAGATCTTACGGCTTTGTGAATAACGGGAATCGGGCCAAAGTCATGTCGATGAGTTTAGCACAAAACCATGTTGCTTTTTGCTGTGTGTGTTGACATGTCGGTCTGTGTCACATGCAGGTCAGCGGGACACACACACAAGCGTGTCACGGAACATCTGGTCGTGACGTATTACGTGAGCGAGCGCTTCAGTCAGGAGTTCAGTGGATCGAGACTGAAGCAGGTGGAGAGCAACGTGGAGGACGATTACATCTCCAACCTGAGAAACAACTGCTGGAAAGAGAAACAACAGAGTATGTGTTCATCTCTCTCACTCGTGTACACACACACACTTCATGTTTTAAAATGAGTGATGAGAGAACCCCATTCAAAGAAAATCACAGTAGAGATCTCTTTTATATCTCAATTATTTCTCCTAGACATAAATGGAGAGCAAATAGAAATGTCTCATCCGTGTCTCAGATGTTTCTCCTGAGGAAAAGTCATAAATGTGACAAATGTGTCCATCATGAGACTTTGAGAAGAGATCTCAATGTGTCAAACTGAGCTCAGATTTGTCTCGTCTGGATTCAAAAGTCGATATTATTGAAGATCTCAATGTCAACTCAAACATTTCTCACCATCAAGTTTACTCCAATCCTGATGATTTCACCTCCTTCATTTACCCCTTCATCACTCTTCATGTGTTACAACTATTTCACTGTCACTTGATTCTCTTTTTTTATTTCTCCAAAGAGAAACATCTGAGACTAAATTAAGACTTAAATGAAACGCAGCATCTCGATCAAATCTCCTCAGTTATGAAAGAAGAAAATGTATGCGTTTTCCTTGGGTTGTGTGCTGTTTGTTTGTCTTCTGAAACTCTTCTGTGCGTGTGTGATCCCGTTGAATCATTCAGTATGTGAAAGTCGGTTTACTCCGGCTTAATGTCTGTTGCGTCACTTCACTTCTCACCATCAGCTGAATCAGCGTTCATCTTCCCTCTGAGCTGAACTTCTGCAGATAATCTTCTGAATCTCACATATGAGCACATTCACACATTCTGGTTTGACGTCACTCAGACCACATGGCATCACTCTGCTGTGATGTACCAACGACATTGGATGTGTAGAGATGAATAGCTTGTAAAAGTTGTGCTTTGTTCCTCACACACAAGACGTATGGATTGTCGTGTGGTTTTCCAGTGTTTGCTTGTAATGATGTGTAACTTGTGTGTGTTTCAGAGGAGGGATTGCTGTACCGTGCGCGGTATTTTGGGGACTCTGATTTATTCCAGCGGGCACAGAGAATGGGAACCCCGAGCTGTTCTCGGCTCTCTGAGGTTCAGGCATCTCTACATGGATAAAGGTCACTATCTCTGCACTACCTGGTGAGGGCGCTCTCTCTCTCTCTCTCTCTATCTATCTCTCTCTCCCTCCATCTCTCCCTCCATCTCTCCCTCCCCTTCTCTCTCTCTCTCTCTCTCTCCCTCCCTTCCGCTCTCTCCTTATTTTAAAGGGGTCATATGGCACGGATACGTGTTTTTTGTTTTTGGCGCGTTATAAGTTGCACACGCATGTATTACACATGTTAAATTGCAGAAATGATAGTGTGGGAACAAAAAAGTCATTCTATGTAAAAGCGAATGCTCACCCACACCTGCCTGAAACGCCTGGTGTAACCACACCCCCACAAATCTACATCCGTTGGTGGTCTGATTTGACTAAGACCACCCAAATGTATATACAAGTAAGGTGTCAGTACATATTGAGTAACATCTAAAACAAACCATAATATTAGTTTCAGCCGTGTCATATGACCCCTATAACCTTCAAGCACAACTTTTATTAAGTGAATGTCATTTCATACCTTAACACATGTACATATTGTAAAAAAGATATGAATATATCTCTGTTCACCGACAGGTTCCAAAAACACTGCAGTCTGGAATATGGAAGAATGCAATACAGATTGTAAATACACGTGCTTCTTCAACAGACTTGAGAACTGTAGAGTTTTACTAGAAAACACTTCAGAAGAGGGCTGAGTGTATGTGTGTGTGCGTGTGCGTGTGCGTGTGCGAGTGTATGTGTGCGTGCGTGTGAATGTGCGGTGGATGTGTAGATTTTTTACAGTCTAATGTTCTGTTATGAATGAAAGATCTCTGCTGGAGTGTCAGGATATAAAGAATCAGGTTCATCACCATTCAACAGATTGGGGATCCAATGAAAACATCTGCGTATATGTATTTATTTAAGTGGGTTTAGATCAAGATTATGTCCTTTCGAATGATTTATATTTATATGTTTGAGATTGATCTAAGCAGGGATTTATGGATGAAATAGTGGAGTAAATGTAAATGTTAGGAGTGACTGCTGTACACATTATTTATTAAAAGATCACATAGGACTATTTATTTCGTATGATGTTTTATTTTCTACACGACTTTGTGGAAACATTTCACTCCTGACACAATACAAATAAAGCTTGTTTGTGCTTCTCTGTTGGTATGAAGTTGTCTTGAGGGGTGTAAAGTGTGTTTTGCTCACAGGATGTCAGCTGATGTCACTGCTGAATCTACAAACCTGCCGGGCAGCAAAACTTGAAATTCTGAATATTGATCAGCAGTTGTCAGTTAAACACAATGTCAATTTAACCGACGTCATGACAAAACGGTCCCGTGTGGAACTATACGTCACTGTTATCAGTTAAAATCATGTGAAGAACAATACGGTCACAAACCCAGACATCATCCAAAAGGATTTTGCTATGGGATCCAGATTTTACAATTGATATTAAAAATAATTTCTGTATATCGTCAAACTCTTACAATCTAATTAAACCTAATAAATACACAAACAGGATGCTGCTGGTTTATTTCACCTGAGTGTTTGTCATGTTTTTTGAGGAAGAGGTTTATAACCAGTGTTGTGTAACTAGTTACTAATTAGTTGCATCACTTTTTCAAGCGAATTTAATTACAGTAAGAAACTTTTTTTGTAAATAATTCTGAAGAAATTTAACTAATTACTGTGTGCTTTATTCAATTGTGGAAATTATATAAAAATTACATGTCTAATTAAACTTAATGTTTGCGTTAATGTTTACTCACATTTTTATACTTTGGTCAGTTAAAAACTATTTATGTAGTTTATTTGAATGAATTTCAAGAACCGTTTCATGGCTATCCTTGAATAAATTAGCTAATCAAGGTTGATGTAGGACATAAAAAGCAATAAATACCAGAGTAATTTATTCAATAATCTAATTACACTATAGAATAAGTAATTATTTCCTTTTTCCCAACACATGCTAAATTAGTTGCACAATCATTTTTTTTGGTTCTTTTTAATAGGTTCTAATGCACAGTATTAAAACAGCACAAGCGTGGATCTTCAAAAAATAATTTATTTTCTGCATTTCTTTATATGAGAAGTACAAAAAACCGGTACACGTCGCATTTGAATATCAAATAAATATGATGCATGGAATATGCATAAAACAAAAAAAGGCATATGGTCACATTCAGACACATTGTTGAATATCTGTGAACGCACACTGGCACTTGCATTAAAGACCCATACAAAGGAACACAAGACGTTTGCTACAAGTCTGCATGTAAAATAGCTGCCACTTCTGGTTTCCATAAACCTGAGGTAAACGTTTCAAAAAAAAAAAAAAAAAAACACCGTGCAACATCTGCATCCATACACACCATACACACTGGATTACATAATATTTTTTAGTCCTTTCATATGTACCCTATAGCTGCATTTATAACCTCCTCCTAACATACTTTCATATCAAACTGCTTCAACAGTCACACGACAGTGCAACTTCAGTCCCCTCATGAGAAGAACCAAAGCGTTAAAGATTTTACCATTTAAAAAAAAACTAATATCTGTCCACAAGGGACGGTCAGTCTTAACATTCTTCAATGAGAAGTTCCTCAGAGCTGTACAGTTTTCTTTTGATGACTCGAAAGCCAGTGCTCAGTTTAAGTGCATGTCTGACCACCGGTGAGGCTGGAGATCTGCCCGTGAAGAGCCCCTGGATTTTAGGCCAGAGACCCTTGGAGTCCAGCCGGAGCACCAGAGTCAGATGAAAGGTAGGCACCAGGCATGGGTCCACCGCTATCTGCCCCACGGGCTCACAACTGCCCCCCCGCTCCACGCAAAGGTCAATGAGCGCCCCCCGGAGGCCGCAGGGCTCGCTGGCGGACAGATGAACCAGCTCCTGGCCGATGTGCTCCAGGAGTTTTTCGGGGATGAGAAGTTTGGAGCAGTGCAATACACCGTCTTTAGCGTCGGTCAGGTTCTCGGAGATGAGCTGGACCACTTCTTTACACAGCACCTCCTCCGTGGGGTCAAAGAACAGGTCAGTTTCTGACAGATCGGCCATGGATATGGAGCCTGCGAGAGAGGTCATGGGTTAAAACCGAGAACTTTTGTAGCGTGAAGGCTTTGTGTGAAGATGAGCTGAAGCCAGATGTGGACATACCTGTATCAGACGCGTCATCGATGCTGCTGTGATTGTCCGAATCCGAGTCCAAACTCTGACTGCTGTGGATCTTCTGGAGTATTCTGCTCCAGGACAGACGCTTGGACGTCCCGTCTGATGTCGGGGTGGATGGAAGGTTGGGATCTTCAGACACAAGGCTTGAAATCAGCTGTTCCTGCATTATTCAATCCTGATGATGGATCTCACTGTGGAGGACACAAAACAGAGGTTCGTTTTATTAAAGTCAAACAAACACCAGCTGGTAAACAAGTCCGATGAACAAAGAACAAAGAAAAGCCTGTCAGTTCACGTCAGAAGCATGCACATTTCTGTCATTTTATTCATCTAAAAAAGGTTTTGATGAGAACATTGTCTCGTTCGGCTCTACGTTTGTTCGCTCAATGTTACATTGTTGCTTTGTGCTGCAACATTTGAATGAAATCTCAATGAAAACGACATCAAAAACATCACAAATCGGCTCTTACCTATTTCTCAAACAGTATATCAGTAGTGTCCGACGAATTCACAGCAGTTTAAATGGTCCTAAACTAACAAAGACAAGCGCCATTCGACGTAAGTGCAGCTGCTGCGTGAATCAACTGAGAACTCCGCAACACACTGACGCAATGCTCTCAGCGCCCATTTATATACGCTCCTACGTAAGCCACGCCTCGACAACCCCGCAGCCAATCGGCGTTTAGGTCACGTCTTCCGCGTCGCAAGTTCGCCTGGCAACACTCGGAGCGGAGATGCATGCACGCGCATCTATTGTGTGCGTTGGAGGAGGTGTGAGCTGTGCACGCGCATTGTCTCAGTCGGGACATGCAGCGGCACATCTCACCTCGTCCCGCTGGAGCTCATTTTGATGGACTTTGGCGATTTGCATTTGCGACAAAACGCCAGTTTGTGTGTTGGGCAACAGCGAAACTGACTTATTGAGTACGTGCAATGATACACAATGACTGCTAAAACACTACACAAACACACGGACGCGGTGGTGTTGTGTATTTACTCAGGAAAACACTCTTTACTCTGGCAAAGTGCCTTATAAATCAAGTTTGCAAAATAAATAGTTCAGATGAACTGCTTGTTAGAAATTGACACAACGTGCTGTGTATGTGACAAAAAAATGAAAATAAAATCTATGAAACATGGTTTAATTCATCATGGTTTGATTTTAAATGTGGTAAAACTATAGTAAGCACAACTTGAATAAGGTCTCACAACAGTTTCAACAGCTACTCATTGTCTTTGTTGTAAATCTGTAATAAAACTTATAAAAAACAATCTGCAAAAAATACAGCTAGCCTGCTACAATTTTACTGTTAATCACATTTTTAATTATGTGAATTCTTAAAACTTAAGCAATTAGCTACAAAATGTGTCCCACCTCACTTTTAAAAACTTTTAGAACTTCCATTAATTGTAGAAACTTACTCTAAACCTTAATAATTGTGGGCAGTTGTGCATTTTCACTTCATACACTGTATGTAACATCTAAAGTATTGATTTATTTTTAAAACATTATGTTTTTAGATAGTGTTTTAAACTTTATAAAGTTAGTTGTTCGACCTGAATGAGACTGAATGTTATAAACTCATGGTGTTGAGTTGTCTCATAAACCGGGGCGTAGTTTGCGGAGGTGGTGGGGGGAGATAAACCCTCAATACTCAGATCTATCAGTTACAAGTACAACATCCTCCCGTCCCCAATATGTGTACAATGATCACATGAAAATATGTAGACTTAACTTATTTTGTAAAATAAATTGTTTGTTTCGAAATGACCGCAATTATGCTTTCTTAATAAATATAGGCAGAATACGAACACCCCTCCGGTTATTGTTGGTAGCGTCCAGTTAGCAGTTTTAACTAAAAAGCTTTTTTTCGCAGCTAGCAGCCGCAGCGTTTGATGAAAAGTTAATGTAGCGCTCGAAACTTTGAACATACATACGAACACCGTCATTACTGATCTTATCATCATTTAAAGTGTGATGAACAGCTGGTCAAACAACTTAGTTCACAGAAACTATATTATAAAAATAGATGACTGTTAACCCGTGGACGCAGGTAGGCTGCAACGGGCAACACAGAGATAATCCTCGGGCTCTTGACGACGAATTTAAGGCTTTAAGAAGCGAAACGATCGGTCTGTGCGAGAAATTGAATTTATAAACCAAAGCCGCTGGTGCGGATGAAAGGGTACGCGCACCAGAGAGCGTGTTTGCGGGAAGAGTATTCAGCTAAACACAAGGATCATGATCAGATTGCGTCTTCTTTCTTATTACTTCTAGTATCCATTCGCCTTGTGTCTGCGTCCAGACGTTCACTGAAAGTGTTCTGTCCTTGTGAGTCGGGCGCTTGGAATTCACCCGAAGTTTCTGACGCTGAGTTAATAATAGCCTACACTACAAGACTTTTGCTCGGATCAGTCTGGACTTGTTGCAGAAAGTCTGTGCCAGTCTGCAGATTTGATTCGTTTGTGTGTTTCTATCAGAAACTTTCAAAAAGTCTGCAACTGTGTGAAAAAAAATCTGTTCCGATTTAAAAGTCTTGTAGTGTATTCCAGCCATAAATCAGCCTGTTAATGATGGTTTATATTGATTTATATAAAGCTCCTTTTCTTGCACAGACATTAACATTGGTCTTATCTTAAGTACTTTGTACTTTAGTGTTGCATTTTTTAGTACATGTTTTTTTCAGTGAACTAACTCTCAAATGTTAAGCATAGACAGACAGATAGATGTGTTTAAATATGTTTAATGTGTTTATCTTATCAAAATACCAGCAAATACCTATTTACGCTTCAACCCCCCAATGTTCAAACCAAAGCGACGCCCTTGCTCATAAGGAGGAGCATGTGTCCGGTCAGGGCAGGTTTGGGAAGGGTTAAAGCTTTCCTTGTTTAGATTGAGGGTCTGGCTCTGGACAGATGAACGTTCCACACGACACGTTCCAGCTCTGACTTCATGTCTTCTGTTCGCTGCTGAAGGGTGTTTGTGTTCCCAAAGAGAATGAAAACCTCAACAACAGCCTGTCGCATATAAAGGCTTTAAATCCTTTAAATTACACCAATACACAAACCCCATGAAGTCATTAATAGCTGTTAAACGTCTGATTCTCTGTGAAATGGGTGCTTGACTCTGGGTTGGGACACATGGAGATACCAAAGACTTGATTTACTGCACAGACAGTAAAATGTGATTATTGAGATGTGAAGGTTACTGTGATGTGCAAATGACAAACACTCCCACAACCGCATCACTTCACAGCGGGACTCATTTGGGGTCAAATATAAAGTAAACCATGAAAACAAGCATAGATGTGTATGTACTAACAATTTGTTTGCTTTGGACTTTCTAATAAATGCAGAAATATAATACTGCTATATTTAAAAGTGATGTGTGTATCTAACAGATCTGTAGGCTATATGACCGTAAAGAAAGATTTCGGGTTTAATCTCAAGTGAAGGTGATCTATGAACTGAAGTGACCGCTATAACTGTTATCATATTATTTGAGATCAAACGCAGTTGAACTGAAACTTGTTTAAGCCAAAGCACTTCTATGCCACAATATATGAAAGGTTTTCCAAGTTATAATTCAACTTTCTTCAAGAACAAAACCATTTGGCTACTCCACTTAAAAAAAATCTAACGCACATAAAGTTGGTTGTTGTTGTTTTCCGTGTCCAGAGTCGGATCAGCGTCCTCTGATGAAATCTGTGTCTGTGTTGAAGTGCGCACGAATGCATCTCGATGCATATAATGCAAGTGAAAAAAAGAGGTGAGGATTTTTGGCCAGAAGCCAAACTTCACAGACGTACTTCAGCCCACGTGAGTGTTGGACAAACAGTTCTTATTCTGACTGTGAGAGGAACCACATGAAAAACAACGACACGTGTGCGACGTACAGGAACAAAACATACTGTACTCACCTCATTTACATATGGACTATTTGTACATTATAGGCCTCAAAGCAACACAAGATTTCGTCACAAAACAAAAGCTGTAAAACAAGAGTTGTAAAGTTTCTTTGTACTTCTGTTAAAGCGAAGTATGTTTGCACATTGAGTAAATGCATGAGGACAAAATACTATCACACCTTTTAAAAAAATAAAATGCTTTACTTTCTCCAACTATATACATACTACTTGTACCTTTCAATACTTTACTGAATCACACTGATAAAAACAACTCATCAAAAAGAAGACAACAATGTCATAATCAGGAAGATGTTTGTTTTTTGTTTTCTTGATGTCAAATGAAACGCTAAAGTTTGCTGCTGTGGCACTAGGACCCTGCAGATTGTGTGAAGGGTTAGACTGCCTTTTGAGGAACACAAGAGTGGAAGATTATCATCGCAGAAAGAACAGAACGTTCAGAACTTTCATCCTTGAACATCTCTGCTCCTAATGAAGATGATAAACATCCGTTCTGAACATCTACTTATCACACTGAAGGACCTTCAAGCAACAAACAAACTAGACCCACATTACATCACACTTTCTTTCATTTTAAAATGTGCAAAGTTTCTACTAAGTAACAAACTTTTATTTTCCCTCTTTTCATCTCAAGCTTCTTTCTGGAGTGTTTTTGGTGAAGTGGTATATTTAGGTCATTTGGTGGGCTTGTTGTTGTTGTAAGGGAGGAGATTTAAGTGGAGGACAAAGAATGCTGGTTCTTCTATCCCAGCACAGCTGCTGTCCACCCCCCGCTCTCGACTTCTGCATTTCCTCACAGCACGAGCAGGCGTGAAGCGTGTCTGCTTACTCTGCTGTTTGCAAACCTTTTATGTTTCATACGTGCACACATACGGAACAACTGACTGAAATATTGACATGCTTAATTCGCCCACCACAACTTTATAAAAAGACACACTCAAAAAAAGAACAAGCAAAAGGAAATGATTCACTTTAAGAACAAGTCAAATCAAATTATTTATAGAGCACAACTTTAACACAACCGTTGTTGATCCAAAGCGCTTTACAATAAAACGTCAGATAAAAAGCAACAGAGATCAAAACTGAAAAAAATCTAATATAAAGTCAAAATCAAAAAAGGTATATAAAAACAAAACAAGTTTGTAACCAATGTGTCCTCTGCAATGTTATGTATTTTTAGTAAAACATGGGTATATAGACAATAGAAGGCAAATAGAGACAGTTGTGATTTTATGATGATTAAAAAACTTTTATTGTACAAAGTAATTACATTTAAACAAACATTTAACCAAACACATGATCGAAAAAAACTTTTCTTTTTTACATACACTAGTGCAAGACATGATATCTACAGTCTACATGGACCTCTAACATCAGTTGAAGACAAAAACAAAAGAAAAAGGAGTGTGTCTGAATGTAGATGTTATGAGGTTGTGAATCCCAGGAGCTGCTCGATGGGTTTATATTTCCACTCATCTGCGTCCAACTGCTCCACCAGCCCAGCTAAACGCTCCATACGAGAAACCTGCTGATCTGAGATCACATACATCACTGACCTTAAAATGTTTAAGTATGATCCTATATCAGTGACCAAGAACAACTCTGTGAGTCCCAGTGACAGAGATTAAATGTAAGAATGTTAAAACTTTGTAATATGGGTATTCAATTATACATTTACTCTGTGATGCATTGAAATGTGTTTTTCCTTTTAATAAAACATGTTGGACTGGTCAAAACATTTGATTCATCTTACCATGTTTAACCTGCTTCAGCGTGGATGCAACTTGATAGCTGAACACAGACTCGCATAAAAATCTATCGGATCCATCTGGGGAACAGTCACATGAATTAAACAAAGGCGGATCCCAATAAGACTGGAAGTTTAAAAAGTATTTTTTTTAATGAATCAGAAAAAGAATGGCTTAAGCCTTAGAACATGTCCTGTAGCCAACTCCTGACACTAAAGATTTGTGAGATGTATAAATAAAGTATAAAATCCAATTATAGAAATACACAGAGGTCACACACACACACACAAACAGGCTGTTGGTCAATGAGTCAGTATGTTCTGAGCAAATGTACTGTTAGTTTCTGCCCGTGTGTGTGAGAGGCTACTGTGGCCATTTGCCAGACACAGAATTATCCCCCTGCCCCACGAGAGCTGGTGGGCAAACGACCCGCAAACTGTTCTTATAATCAAGAAGATTTTAAAATCAAGAAGCCCGTTACAAAAGTACATTACCTGGGTTTTGTTACAGCAGTTTCCATAACGATTTACATTACAGGCTTGTGTTTACCATGGCAACCGGCAAACCAGAAGAAAACTTTTGGGTGTCATTTATGCAACACTAGGCCATAAAAAACAACACTTTGCCTGCCTGCTATTGACAATACAGATAGTTCCACTCCAACACACATGTGCTAAAGCAAGTCAACCAACAGACTTGTAGTTAGAAGACCGGGAGAAAGTATTAAAATGAATACAGACTTCACTAGACACAAAGGGAAACTCAATAGAGAAATTGAACACACCCTCCATCATCTCGCCAGCTCCCTTTGGGTAGGTGTACAGAACTTTCCTGGGCGGGATCAGCTCAGAGGCACTGAAGCCAGATCCGGTTACTGAACTGCTACTGACCCCCCCTGCTGATGAGGAGGATGAAGACGCCGCCATTTAGAATCTCTGCAGGACAAATGACACATAAGTAAGGGATAAAGCATGGCTAGCCGTGCATTAAAAGGTTTCCAGCCAATCAGAATCAAGTTTTCAAACAGACCATGGTATAAACGCATAAATAAACCCACACGTTCTTCTGAGAGTCACTGGACAAAGCAGTAACTTCAAAATGTTTTTTGAAAAAGATAAAATTATTTTTCTTAAACTTCCTTGAAGCCTAATATGCAGGGGACTGACCTCAACAAAATAAAGCAGATAAAAATACACATTCAATTTAACTGAGCAATACACAGACACAAAACTGATGGAAAAAACTAAGGGGTGAAATAATACAGATTGTATACATCACAGAATTGTATAATATGTGTTATACGTTATTGTATATATGTGAATTCATCACAACACATTATCCATGTCTTATATCCAAGATCTGTGAGATCCCAGTCATGTTAAACTTTTCATGAATAACAACTTTAGCATGTTATATCTTAACCTAATACGATTATATGTATGAAATATTAGAAAGGGTAAATAAATAAATTAAGTGCATGTCAATTATGCAGATCAGCAATACAAGTTAATGCTAGTGCGAAAACAGACATTTATCTACACAGAGCAAACTAGAGCAAATAGTGACGTTATGTAGTTAAAGAACAACAACTGCATAAACAGCACCGATAAGCTCTAGGACAAAGGAATCCTCAAAACACACAAATCAACGCAAACCGTTGAACATTATAACCATCACACACTTCAGAACAGTCTTCGAAGCAAAATACAAAGCAGTCATCAAACAATAAAGTAAAATCTTGTTATATTTTGAATCACCTAAAGCGCCACAATCGATGTTCTTCTACTTGTTTGTTGACGTCTCTTAAACACGGACGAGACGTTAGAGCGCCCCCTGAGGCAGAGGCGGAAACAACACACCAATACTCTACCATTACAGGGCTACTTGGGCAACAGGCTGTATTTACATTTTTTTAAAGCTCTACCTTTTACAGGACTGAGACTAAGATTTACCACATATATGAAATATATATATTATGGACAATATTTCTCCCTTCAGCAGCGATGCGTTGAAATGTGACGTTTATTGTCACGTGATGAAGGCGGAAGCGAGCTCCGTGTGAAGGCTCCACCACAAACTTCAGCTAAAGGTTGAATTTTAACACATGTCATTTTATTCTTTATTTAGTTAGTCATGATGTGTTCCTGCTATGGTTTGACTTGTTCGAGGGTTCTAATATAATAATATCTCGTGCATGTTTTATTATCGATATCTAAGAGCATGGTTAGAAACATATCGCCTCATGCTTTTAAATGTTTTGTATGCTTTCATTATGTTTCAAGTTTGTGAAAAAACTATTTGCTATGTAAATTTAGCCGTAAACTAATGTGATGTTACAGTAAATTACATATACAAAGTGAAGGGTTTGCAAACACAGAGTTACAACTATGTCCAGATCACAGACTGATCATTTTAACAATTAAATGATAATTAAATTATTTAGTTTGAATTAAAACTGGTTGGATAATGAAATCTAAGAATAAAAATGTTCCATGGATGTATGTTGGTTTCTACGTTGCTGCTTCTTGTCTTAATATACTTATTTATATTTAACACTTGTTTATGATTATGGTATTTACTATTCCTGCTCTTTCTCTTCCTCCTCCAGTATTTTGTTGGTGATGGATGTATTACGGCCTGCACTTATTAACATCAATGGGAGAATTTACAGAAAAAACCCTATTCAAGAGGAAGATTATGAAGAAGAAGAAGAAGATTATTCATATTCACAGACAGGTCTGGGTTTTTGATGGCCGGTTCATTTCATTACCATATGTGTAGATACAATCTAATATTGTTGCTTTGTTTATATCACCAGCTGTTGAGCAGTGTCTGAATGAACCCTGTGATACTCAGAACATAGAACAGACAGAGAAAGGCTTCCGCTGTGCCATAGACGTGCCAAGTGTCCTTTATAAGTTTGTTTCTATTTTGAATTGAATATTTAGCTTTGAGTCAGATTTGATAGATCTAGAGCTCAACAATAGAGATGATGATTTGAACTTTGTTCCAAGTAAAGTTAATGTAATGTTGTTTAACACATAGATGACTTTAGAATAATTTCAGAAGCATGATTTAGGATCGTGAGGTTAAATTGAAATTTGAAAAAGATGTAACCTAACATCTTTAGGTTAACATTAATTCAAATATTTGTTTATAAAATGTTTTTGTACGTTACTTAAAACAAGCCTTGACAGTATTCTGGTGTTTGTTGCAGGTATATTATCGGAAAGAAAGGAGAGACAAGGAAGCGTCTGGAATCAGAGACGAAAACTTCGATCAGTATACCCAAACAGGGTGTGGAGGGAGAAATCGGTAAGAAAGAAATATTAGTGATAAAGGGATGATTATACGTCTTTCTAAGACCTCTCAGACTTTCTTAGCAACCGACCAGGCCGTACGGGCACATCCTCCTCACATTTCACTGCAGTTTGTTGTTTGTAAACACATTGAGAGACTGACGCTTGGCTGTATGAAGTGACATGAGGTAACAAAAATATTCCTGCATGAGAGTGAAGTCTCTTCAGGGGTCAGAATGTTCTAGTAACAGGATGTTCTTCAGTACTGTGTGTTCTGACTGTGTGTATGTGTTGTGTTTAGTGGTCACAGGTGCGCAGCAGGCTGCTGTGGTCTCTGCCGTTACCCGCATTGAGGTTTTGATTGACAGCTTCCGAAGGAAGCAGCCGTTCACCCACTTTCTGTCTTTGGCACTGAATCATCCTCAGGTGCGAGAGGGGTTTGTGCGCTTCAGCGAGGAGGTGCTGGAACGCTGCCGCCAGGTCTGTTTCAACACAGAGATCAAAATGAACTCGCTTTAGTGTTTTCATACATGTTGTTCCTCCTTCCAATGCTGAAACGAGCCATTCATTTCGAAACCTTTCAACCTTTAGTTCACATCTCGAGTCTCAAAGTAGTTAACAAAAGGGTTTTTCTGAATGTCCGCGTAGCATCTCTTGTGTTGTGTTTGCAGGATGCTGGGGTGGATGGCAGTATTTTTCAGAACCCGGCTAAACTCCACCTCACCATCGGCACTCTGGTCCTGCTGAACGAACAGGAAGTGACACATGCGAACGAGCTGCTTCAACAGTGTCAAGAGACCATCAGGTGTGTGAAAGAACATGACTCACTGATGTTTCTGTATAGCGATGGTGTTTTGATGTGCCGGATGATGTGTGTGCAGAGACATCACAGAAGGAAAAGCTCTTCCTGTGGAGGTCAGAGGAATCGAGTACATGAACGACGACCCATCAATGGTGGACGTTCTCTATGCTAAAGTATCCGCAAAAGACGAATCAAAGAAGTAAGATTGAGTTCTCCTGCTGGAGACACAGACGAATGACACATGGTTTTTGATTAACGGCAAACCTGTACCACCTTCTCTCTTTTCTGGAACACATATGATGATGACGTCCAGAAGATGTTTATGGTTATTAGTGACACATTTTGTGTGTGTCTGTAGACTGCAGCAGATAGCCGACAGGCTGGTGGAGTGTTTCGTGTCAGCGGGTCTGATGGAACGCGAGTGGGATCGAGTAAAGATTCACGGCACAGTGATGAACACCCTCTTCCGGAAAGATTCGTCAGGTGAGGCCGACCCGTGAAAGTGCATCCACACACACTAACATCATACGTGTTCTCAACACGTGTTTCACACCAAACATCATCTTGATCAGACGTTCTGAACGGAGCAGCGAGAGACCGGTCGTCTCTAAAATCAAATAGCGGTCGGTCACACAGATGATAAACTGATCTGATCACGTGTGATTGATGTCACACTTTATCAGTGATTCCAGAAACACACTGACGCTGTTTGTCAGTCTGATGTGTGTGTTTTCACCTCCTGCACACACACAAAGGCTTCATTCATTCAGATGGTGTGGTGGAAGAAGGCCAGCGTTTTCCGTGTTTCTGTCTATAGGACACGCTGTGGAGATGTTCAGGAATTCTGTTGAAGTGGGACGGTTGTTTTGTTTGTTTGGATGTGTTGACGTCCTGCTGGCAGTGCGCTGTGCTGTTTTCTATTTGGCAGCCGTGGAATGTTGTTCACGTCACTAAATGCCAAAACAGAACGTGTGCATCGCGGTTTTATTATGTAAGAGTGTTGTGAAGTTCAGTATGTTGTTTGTGTGTTTCTTTCAGCCGAGGCTAAAAGAACTCAAGGGAAACTGAATGGTAAAGATCGTGAATCTTTTGATGCAAGAAACATCTTAAAGGTGAGAAACAGCGCACAGATGAGTTCCACTAAAATATTACAATATTCAGGATTTTACAAAACTTTTACAAAGTTCCAAATCATACCATGGTAATGAGTGCTCTTATATAAAGTGTAACAGATATCTGTTTCTGATATATGTCCTGTGGGACATAATGATAATGGTAATGAAATGAAAAGAGAGTGTTTCTGCTCCCTCCTGGTGGCAGTCAAAGGAACTATACATTATCTGCAGACACTTGTTGAGGATATAATGTCAAGGTGATAATATTTATAAAACAGTGCACTACAAAATCAGTAAGATGTTCTAAATGAACTGTAAACCACAGCTTTATGGCTTTATACCTTTTGCTTTATTTACCACAAACCCGTAGACATTTAAAGCAAGTCACTGTTTGGCAGAAATGTGAGAATGTCAGTATTTCGAGGAGCGCTTTAAGGGGCAGTTTGCCGTTGAATCGTCCCAGACTAACTTAAATGTTAAAGTCGCCTTTTCGAAAACTACCTACACTGACATATCTTTAAAAAGATCATTGCCATTGGTTTCTCTCGAGATGCACACCAGTTATGTTTTTTGAAAGGTGTGTTTTTTAACCCAATTGAACAAAGGCCTAGTCCTGGTTAAAGATAATCCCTGTCCGTGAAACCGCCCCTAAATGTTTTAATAAATGTAGTTTGCATTACACACTAAAGATTGCCTGTTTCTCCGACCAGTTTCTTTGAATTGAAGTTTGCTATAAATGTTAAAATTTTTCTGGGAATCTGTTCTGGATGATTTTGTGACATTTTCATTTAGTATTGGCCAACTGTTTAATGATGCTTTAGACACAAAACAGTCGAGTGTGTATTACAGCTTCTCATTGTATCTGTGTCTGGTGTTATTTTTAAACCAGTCACTTCTATATATGTCTATACTTATACATTTTACTCTGAATAATATACAGCATAACTGAACATCTCTCTCCCTCTGTGTGTGTGTTTGCAGGAGTTTGGCGAGTTTTATTTTGGAGAGTTTGATCTGAATTGTGTTCATCTGTCTCAGAGATTCTCCACAGACTGTACGGGATATTATTCCTCTGCAGGACAAATCACATTCACCTGATGGAAACATTACACACACTAAATAGACTTCTCTGCAAAACATATATAACATGAATATTTAAATAATAAACATTTTTTCCTTAACTGACTATAGTTACCCTTTTGTGCTGTCTAAATGTATTGAGGAATGTTTTCTAAAGTTGTTTAAAGACACCTTGTGCCATGAGTTTTACTGTGACCATATTAATGAGTTATTGAATGATTGTTACTTTTATGGACTGATGTGTCTGATATTTGCCCAGTTTAGATGTCTTTGCTTATATCTCTGTTATTTTCTAGTGGTGATTCTGCTGTCATTGGGTACCAATTTTTTTTAAAGAAACTATTGAAATTAAAGTAAATATTGTTTTGTAAAAAGACAATACAATCCCGCGCGCTAAGTTTCTGGAAATTTAGTCTTGGTTTATTTGTGGAGTCGATCGTTTTGAATGTTGCAATTTCAGCTGTGAGGCTCTGGGTGGCGCTGTGGACACGATACAATTTAGAAATACGAGGTATTTATCAGTGCATATTTTAGAAATACGAGGTATTTATTTATCAGTGCATATTTTAGAAGTACGAGGTATTTATTTATCAGTGCATATTTTAGAAGTACGAGGTATTTATCAGTGCATATTTTAGAAATACGAGGTATTTATCAATGCATATTTTAGAAATACGAGGTATTTATCAGTGCATATTTTAGAAATACGAGGTATTTATCAATGCATATTTTAGAAATACGAGGTATTTATTTATCAGTGCATATTTTAGAAATACGAGGTATTTATCAGTGCATATTTTAGAAATACGAGGTATTTATCAATGCATATTTTAGAAATACGAGGTATTTATTTATCAATGCATATTTTAGAAATACGAGGTATTTATCAGTGCATATTTTAGAAATACGAGGTATTTATCAGTGCATATTTTAGAAATACGAGGTATTTATCAATGCATATTTTAGAAATACGAGGTATTTATTTATCAGTGCATATTTTAGAAATACGAGGTATTTATCAGTGCATATTTTAGAAATACGAGGTATTTATCAATGCATATTTTAGAAATACGAGGTATTTATCAATGCATATTTTAGAAATACGAGGTATTTATCAATGCATATTTTAGAAATACGAGGTATTTATCAGTGCATATTTTAGAAATACGAGGTATTTATCAGTGCATATTTTAGAAATACGAGGTATTTATCAATGCATATTTTAGAAATACGAGGTATTTATCAATGCATATTTTAGAAATACGAGGTATTTATCAATGCATATTTTAGAAATACGAGGTATTTATCAGTGCATATTTTAGAAATACGAGGTATTTATCAGTGCATATTTTAGAAATACGAGGTATTTATCAATGCATATTTTAGAAATACGAGGTATTTATCAATGCATATTTTAGAAATACGAGGTATTTATCAATGCATATTTTAGAAATACGAGGTATTTATCAGTGCATATTTTAGAAATACGAGGTATTTATCAATGCATATTTTAGAAATACGAGGTATTTATCAATGCATATTTTAGAAATACGAGGTATTTATTTATCAATGCATATTTTAGAAATACGAGGTATTTATCAGTGCATATTTTAGAAATACGAGGTATTTATCAATGCATATTTTAGAAATACGAGGTATTTATCAATGCATATTTTAGAAATACGAGGTATTTATTTATCAGTGCATATTTTAGAAATACGAGGTATTTATCAGTGCATATTTTAGAAATACGAGGTATTTATCAATGCATATTTTAGAAATACGAGGTATTTATCAATGCATATTTTAGAAATACGAGGTATTTATCAATGCATATTTTAGAAATACGAGGTATTTATCAGTGCATATTTTAGAAATACGAGGTATTTATCAATGCATATTTTAGAAATACGAGGTATTTATTTATCAGTGCATATTTTAGAAATACGAGGTATTTATCAGTGCATATTTTAGAAATAAGAGGTATTTATCAATGCATATTTTAGAAATACGAGGTATTTATTTATCAATGCATATTTTAGAAATACGAGGTATTTATCAGTGCATATTTTAGAAATACGAGGTATTTATCAGTGCATATTTTAGAAATACGAGGTATTTATCAATGCATATTTTAGAAATACGAGGTATTTATTTATCAGTGCATATTTTAGAAATACGAGGTATTTATCAGTGCATATTTTAGAAATACGAGGTATTTATCAATGCATATTTTAGAAATACGAGGTATTTATTTATCAGTGCATATTTTAGAAATACGAGGTATTTATTTATCAGTGCATATTTTAGAAATACGAGGTATTTATTTATCAGTGCATATTTTAGAAATACGAGGTATTTATTTATCAGTGCATATTTTAGAAATACGAGGTATTTATTTATCAGTGCATATTTTAGAAATACGAGGTATTTATTTATCAGTGCATATTTTAGAAATACGAGGTATTTATCAATGCATATTTTAGAAATACGAGGTATTTATCAATGCATATTTTAGAAATACGAGGTATTTATCAATGCATATTTTAGAAGTACGAGGTATTTATCAATGCATATTTCACTTGTCTTTTTGACTATTAACACATGTTAAGGTACATTTAGGGTATTTTAAAAGACCTGTGAAGGAATTCTGATGGAAGAACATCGAGAGTATTAAATGAGCCGAAGCTTTATATTTTCCACTAATCTGTAGAATATTCTTTATATTTCACACCCGTTGCTGTGGTGCATGAGTGATGACAAACGTACCGTATTACATTGTTTTCTATATGATTCCAAAGAAATACGATCGTTTATTGATATGAAACAGAGACGCTTAACCATCATGCAGCCCGTTTAAAAAATAAATAAAGGTTGGCTAAATAAAACTAATTGATAATTGAATTGAAGTAGAATTGAGCAGTGAGCAGATTTGTCTACACCGCAGTACTAGACCGAGTTTAATCAATATCAGTGTTAATCGAGACCTGTCACCGATGGACGCGCACGGATGCTGCTGACGTCACGAGCGCGCTCATTCTCCCCTTCAGTTCGTCGTTACGCGTCGGTCAGTTGAGCAGAGATCAGACGCTGGTGTCGGACCTGTGTTGTGGTTGTCGGTCAGATCGGATAATGATGATGAGGTTGATGGTGATAAAAGGTTTGTTCGCTCTGCAGCTGCTGCTCGTGACTGTGGTGAGCGCGAGAGACGCGCGTGGTAATGCATTGCGTGATGAAGAGTGGCTGTCCAGCGTCCATCAGTACCGCCGCACCGTCAGCCGCTGGAACCGCTTCAAAGACGTGAGTTCACACACACATTTACATTCAACACACGTTATCAAAACCATTGCGTTTTTAAACCTTAACATGGTCAATATTAAGATATATCACAGTGTTTATGACCATTTATTATTCACTATATGAATTAGTAGGGAATGCTGTGCTATAATTATTCTAATATTAGACAGTGTGTAAGAGTTTACTACTGTTATTATAGTGTAGAGGGTTTCATCTTAACAACAGTGACACCCCCCCATTTTAACTTCCGGTGCACATTTTCAAACAACTGTAGATTATTTCTGATAACAATCAAAAGAAACCGAGAAGAAGCGTTAATTGGCTTAATTTGTCTCTCCAATATTTTGAATTTAGACTGCGATACCAAGCGCAACCGCTAGATGTCAGTGTACCGTACGGTTTCTTTAAATGGGACCGAACTACAGGACACATTCAACAAATTGTTTATTTAATACAATTATCATACAGTAAAATAATTATAATATACATGAATATTAAGATAAATTCAATTAAATATAAGTAGTTTTATTATTAGACACTAGCCAACCGGAATCTAACTGGGGGTCAAGCGCGCGCGCGCGTGTCCAATAAAATGGTCTATACACTAAATGTGTGAAAGTGCTCACCTGTGTTGCACCTGTCAAACCTGAAGAAGTGTGATTTTATTGATGTGTATTTTCTCCATGCGGAACTGTCATAGGTAACCAGAGAGGAATGAAAGGCTGAAATGAATGTAGAGAGAAACGACAGCTGATCCCGGTGGTCCTTCTGTCAGCATGACTTTGTGTTTCAGTCACTGATGTGTTGACTTTAGTGTTGAGTCAGAGACACTCTTGGGAAACGTCAGGGTTTGTGAAGAACTGATCAGGTGTTTGTGTTTGTTATCATTGTGTGATGTATATCTATTGAGAAGTTTCAGTGTTAGAGTGGATGATTCTGTGCGGTTGCACACGTATGAGTTCAGATTCAGACGTCGATTCATTGAACACAGATTCAGATTCAATTCATCATTAGATTCATTATTAACTCTTCTGTGAAGTTTTTGTGTGTTACGGTTAGGATCAGTAAAAGCCTGTTTTTAGGTGTAAGTCACTGTAGCTTTGCTTGTCGGTTGTTTTGTGCGACTCTGTGTGTGTTTTTGTGTGTGTGTGTGAGAGAGAGAGGCTCACGACCGCATGATGACTCAGGTGTGTTGTTGACACAGGTGTGGTGTTGTTTGCATTTGTGAAAATTCTCTTGTTTCCTGAAGAGAACGTTGAACCGATGATAAAGACCGACTGACATGTACACATGTGTTTATTCAAACGAGTGTGTGTGTGGCTGAGAGGCAGGTGGTCTTCAGGAGAGGAGAGCAGCGATGTGATCGGTTGGCTGGTTAATTTTTTTGCTCCATCCGATGTCAAGTCATTCATTTATTTTAAATTGGTTGTGTGCATTGCTTTGAAATGTCAACATGATATCAAAAATTTCTCTCTTTACTTTAAGAATACATGTCCGAATCTTGTTCTAAATGAATTAATGGGTGCAGAAAATCCTTTGTATTCTTTGAGAAATATATAAACAATGTCCAGTGAACACAAATGATTTTAATGTCAATGGCGTATCATCACATGATGGATAAGAGAGGACACAAGAGTGAAGAAGATGACACGTTCTGTTTTACAGGCCACAAAATATTTTATTTATAGTTTTTCACTTATTTATTTACAGTCTTTCACTTCCTAAACGATATTGTGAAAATGACCATCAGTGTATATTTGTGTTATTAATACGAGTGATGTTTGTGTGTGTGGATCTATGATGAATCCACGCATCAGTGCACAGATATCTATCACTCCTCATGTTTGACTGATGTGTGTCTTCAGTCAGCAGATTTATTTCGCTCTGCTGAAATCTCATTATACAAAGAACGATCGCATATCTGACATCTACATCAGTTCTGTGATGGATCTTAAACGCACTCATTTCTCAACACTGGTTTGAGTCGCTTTAAATTGCTTGAAAATAAATGGAAAGACAGTTTTTATTGACCTTAGTTAGGGCTGTGCAAACAATCAAAAATGAATCATGATGATCAATTTTGGCCTTCAACAATTACAAAAAACTAAATTATCGACCTAAAACAATTACTGTGCAAGGATCCTCTATCTGTTCTTGTGGTTTAAAACCACAGCGCACCCCTTTCCTTTAAAGTTATTTTGCAGTTGAATTCAAGTTTTCAGTCCTATATTTTTTCAAATGTTAGTGAGTAATCGTGTTAAATAATCGATCATTGATTGTACATCTTTGAGTGTAATCGACAACCACATATAATGATGATGATGATGATTCAAACACATCACATCATCTGATCTCAGGTCAGCATGTTCTAGACTGAGGTTCTGGGACACTTCATGTGCTTTTATAACAGTGTTGTGTCATCTTGTGTGGAGATCCGAGCGGTCCGAAGAATTCCTGAAAGATGACTGCAGTGCAGACACCAGAACCTTTGAAATAAAAATAAAGCAGAGAAGGTCTTTGTTCTCAGTTCACTGACGGGTCTCACGCTGCGCTGCGTCCAAAATGGCATACTGTGAGAGTACATACAGAATTAAAATAAGTATCTACCTATCGGCCGTTAAAACAGTGTGTTCTATATAGTATGAGTGCGTGTAGTATGAACACATTTGGGAAACACTGCGTCCACCATGTATTATGGTCATGTGACCCGTATATTCTCTGACCTGACGTATTAACAACAACCTACACGTGAGCATTGATAAAAACATCATTTAGTCACGAGAAATTCAATTATTTGTCAACCTTACCACGAGAAAGTTTAGTTTTTACCAGCGGTTTTCAGTATGGCAACAGCACAGATTTGAACATTTGGTGGTTCAGATACTCATGTGAGATCTCTCTTCAAATTTGTAAAGCATTTGTTTTATTTTTAGGTCATGATTTTTCATAGTCAGGTAAGAGCCATTTCAGGATTGTCACATCCATAACGCCTCATATTCCTCATAAATGGACACATGAAAATGAATATAAAGTCATTATTTGATGTTCTATAAAGAGGCATCACTTCTCCATTCATTGGGTATTATTGCTTCAGGATTGTGCATCTTATTTCACTACAAAGTTTATCGTCTCGCAAAAAACACGTCCTTTTTTTGTCACATCCATAACACATGTTTATTTCACTTTTTATATATATTTTTTTTTCATAGACTGACTTTTTTATGTTTAGACTCTATCAACAAGGGTTCAGCAAAATATAAACTGATTGTTTAATATAATCGTAACAAATTCACTCTCTGAGAATTTTTATGTCATGTCCATATTGCAAAATGTCACGTCCATAATGCTGGAATTTAGCCATTTATGTTTTATTCTGCAATTAAAATAGAGTTGACGTAAGAATGTGAATGTTGCTGTTATTATATAAACTAATGTAAAAGTGAGGAGCAGTCGTTCTTTCTGTCATTATTTTGCATGATTTAATTGACCTTACTGAGCACAAGGGACAAAAGATCACAAGATGAGAAAAGTCAAAGCTGCATCAGTCAAAGAAATACAAACTTTAACAAAACGTTCAGATTATATTGATTAGATGATGTAAATTTTGTTTATTTATAATTTAAATTTAAAGTATGTAACATTATTTATTTTGTTAATATAATCTGCCCTGCCGTTGCCTTTCCTTGATGACGTTGCACTGCTTTTCAAATGAGCGATTATTGTCAGCACAGTCAGCTTCAACGGATGTCTTGTGCTCAGGGAGTAGGGAACAGTGAACACTGCGTAGGATCTGATGAATTGGAATGCAGCTAGTAAGAGTGAAGTCTTGTAGTTTTATGAACTGGATGTGAAGTCAAAGATTTATGTGTGTTTTTAGTGAGAACTTTCAAGAGTTTGGACAGAATCTTGTGTGCTTCTGCTCTTGAAGAGTCTGTGGTTGACATGATGCTTTCTAGAGTCATGTGTGTGTTATTGGATGAAGCTGGAACTGAATGAAACCAGGCAGCTGGCAGCAGAAGACTGAAACCCGTTTATTCAGCCCACATGCGTGAGTTTGAGAGTTTGGATTTATATGAAACTGTGTCCTCTGAAGAGGAGTTTACTTTGATGAAGTGAATCATTCCTCTGCCTTCTTACAATGACTTCTCCCTTTTGAAGAGAAAATAAACCTGTTCAGCTGTGAGAGTATAACTCATCATATCTGTAGTACAGACGCTGTAGGATCATTAGATTATTGAATAGAAAGGAGAAAATGTGCTTTTCTCCCAGAATAAAAAGCTGTTAATGGTCCTGGAGGGAGTCACAGGCTGACAGGCCCAAGCTCTTCTGTGGCTTTAAGAGTGACATGATGCTGTATTTTCAGTGCTAAAGCAATCTGTGGATGCTGCGTTTTATGGACGTCTTTCATTTAGAACAGCACAGGGTCATCAGCCTGTCAATCAACTGTCACCGTGTCAATCATCCGGAGACTCTCTTATGGTCTGCTGCTGTGTAATGTAATGTGTGTTTATAATGTTAGTCCTCTTTCTGTTGTCTTTGAGCATATTGCACCAAAGTTCTGTACTGACACGACATGTTTTATGTCATATTTTCTTTATATTGTAATTCAGTTGTAGTTGGGTTAAACATCTGCCCTTATTCTAGTAAACAGTGCAGATCAGACAGAAGACACACATAGATATCAGAGTTATGCATGTGTGCACACTTAGAACTATTTGAACAGATCTTCTCTGTAGGATTCACTGCAGTGGCTCAACAGCATTTCAATGAGAAAAGAGCTGAAGTTCTGT